>NC_079877.1:19479910-19782940 GCF_029227915.1 Hydractinia symbiolongicarpus
TAGTTGACGGTGATATAAGGCCATGACGCCAAGGAAAACGACTTGGCACGTTGTAGTCCATTCAGACTGCAAGGACTACAGCCATGGCAACCTGTGTGGACACGTGGAACCTCGTAATTTAAGTGTAGGGCCTTTATTAGGCCGCAAAAAGCCATATTACGGCTTGTCGAAGGCTATGCAAGCAGTTGCCGGTGATATAAGGGCATGGCGTCAAGAAAAACGACTTGGCACGTTTTTAGTCCATTGAGTCTGCAAGGACTAGACCAATGCCAAGCTGCGCGAACACATGGAACCACTTAATTCAAGTGTAAGGCCTTTATTAGGCTGCAAAAGTCATGTTACGGCTTTTAGAAGGGTATCCACGTAGTTAACGGTGATATAAAGGCATGGCGCCAAGGAAAACGACTTGGAACGTTGTAGTCCATTGAGACTGCAAAGACTAGAACAATGGCATGCTGTGCGAACACATGGAACCTCGTAATTTAAGTGTAGGGCCTTATTAGGCCGCAAAAACACATATTACGACTTTTAGAAGGCTATGCACGTAGTTGATGGTGATACAAGGCCATGACGCCAAGGAAACCGACTTGGAACGTTGTAGTCCATTGAGACTGAAAGGTCTAGACCAGTGATACCATGAGCAGTCTCGTGGAACTAAGTGATTAACGTGTAAGGCCTTTATTAGGCGGCAAGAGGCCATAGTACGGCTTTTAGAAGGCTATGCACGCAATTGCCGGTGATATAAGAGCATGGCGTCAAGGAAAACGACTTGGGACGTTGTAGTCCATTCAGACTGCAAGGACTAGAGCCATGGCAACCTGTGCGGACACGTGGAAGCACGTAATTTAAGTGTAGGGTGTTTATTAGGCCGCAAAAAGATATATTACTCCTTTTAGAACGCTGTGCACGTAGTTTACTGTGATATAAGGGCATGGTGCAAAGGAAAATGACTTAGCACGTTGTAGTCCTTTGAGACTGAGAAACTAGCCCAATGGCACCATGCGCAGACTCGTGGAAATACGTGATATTCGTGTAAGGCCTTTATTAGGCGGCAAGAGGCCATATTACGGCTTTTAGAAGGCTATGCACGTAGTTGACGGTGATATAAGGGTATGGCGCCAAGGAAAATGACTTTGGACGTTGTAGTCCTTTGAGACAGAGAGAACTAGACCAATGGTACCATGCGCAGACTCGTGGAAATACGTGATTTTCGTGTAAGGCCTTAGTTAGGCTGCAAAATGCCATACTACGGCTGGTCGAAGGCTATGCACGCAATTGCCGGTGATATAAGAGAAACGACTTGGGACGTTGTAGTTCATTCAGACTGCAAGGACTAGACCAATGGCAAGTTGCGCGAACACGTGGAACAACGTAATTCACGTGTAAGGCCTTAATTATGTCGTAAAAGACCATATTACGGCCTTTAGAAGGCCATGCACGTAGAGGACGATGATAAAAGCCATGGCGCCAAGGAAAACGACTTGGCACGTTGCAGTCCATTGAGAATGAAAGGACCAGACCAATGATACAATGCGCAGGCCTCTGGAAGTACTTGATTTCGTGTAAGGCCTTTATTAGGCGGCAAGAGACCATAGTACGGCTTTTAGAAGGCTATGCACATATTTGACGGTGATAAACGGCCATGGCGGGAAGGAAAACGAATTGGCACGTTGCAGTCCATTGAGAATGAAAGGACTAGACCAATGATACCATGCCCAAGCTTGTGGAACCACGTAATTCACGTGTAAGGCCTTTATTAGGCCGCAAAAGCCAAGTTACGGCTTTTGGAATGGTATCCACGTAGTTAAGGGTGATATAAAGGCATGGCGCCATGGAAAACGACTTGGGACGTTGTAGATCATTATGACTGCAAGGACTAAACCCATGGCAACCTGTGCAGACCCGTGCAACGACGTATGTTATGTGTAGGGCCTTAATTATTTCGTAAAAGACCATATTACTGCTTTTAGAAGGTTATGCACGTAGTTGACGGTGATATAAGGGTATGGCGCCAGGGAAAATGACTTTGGACGTTGTAGTCCTTTGAGACAGAGAGAACTAGACCAATGGTACCATGCGCAAACTCGTGGAAATACGTGATTTTCGCGTAAGGCCTTTATTAGGCGCAAAAAGCCATATTACTGCTTTTAGAAGGCTATGCACGTAGTTGACGGTGATATAAGGCCATGACGCCAAGGAAACCGACTTGGAACGTTGTAGTCCATTGAGACTGAAAGGTCTAGACCAGTCATACCATGAGCAGTCTCGTGGAACTAAGTGATTAACGTGTAAGGCCTTTATTAGGCGGCAAGAGGCCATAGTACGGCTTTTAGAAGGCTATGCACGCAATTGCCGGTGATATAAGAGCATGGCGTCAAGGAAAACGACTTGGGACGTTGTAGTCCATTCAGACTGCAAGAACTACAGCCATGGCAACCTGTGCGGACACGTGGAAGCACGTAATTTAAGTGTAGGGTGTTTATTAGGCCGCAAAAAGCCATATTACGCCTTTTAGAACGCTATGCACGTAGTTGACGGTGATATAAGGGCATGGCGCAAAGGCAAATGACTTAGCACGTTGTAGTCCTTTGAGACTGAGAAACTAGCCCAATGGCACCATGCACAGACTCGTGGAAATACGTGATATTCGTGTAAGGCCTTTATTAGGCGGTAAAAAGCCATATTACTGCCTTTAGAAGGCTATGCACGTAGTTGACGGTGATATAAGGCCATGACGCCAAGGAAAACGACTTGGCACGTTGTAGTCCATTCAGACTGCAAGGACTAGACCAATGCCAAGCTGCGCGAACACATGGAACCACTTAATTCAAGTGTAAGGCCTTTATTAGGCTGCAAAAGTCATGTTACGGCTTTTAGAAGGCTATCCACGTAGGTAACGGTGATATAAAGGCATGGCGCCAAGGAAAACGACTTGGAACGTTGTAGTCCATTGAGACTGCAAGGACTAGAACAATGGCAAGCTGCGCGAACACATGGAACCACGTAATTCAAGTGTAAGGACTTTATTGAGCCGCAAAAGCCATATTACGGCTTTTAGAAGGCTTTGCACGTAGTTGAGGGTGATATAAGGGTATGCCGCCAAGGAAAATGACTTTGGACGATGTAGTCTTCTGAGACTGAGATAACTAGACCAATGGCACCATGCGCAGACTCGTGGAAATACATGATTTCGTTTAAGGCCTTTATTAGGCGGCAAGAGGCCATATTACGGCTTTTAGAAGGCTATGCACGTAGTTGACGGTGATATAAGGGTATGGCGCCAGGGAAAATGACTTTGGACGTTGTAGTCCTTTGAGACAGGGAGAACTAGACCAATGGTACCATGCGCAAACTCGTGGAAATACGTGATTTTCGTGTAAGGCCTTAGTTAGGCTGCAAAATGCCATACTACGGCTGGTCGAAGGCTATGCACGCAATTGCCGGTGATATAAGAGCATGGCGGGAAGGAAAACGAATTGGCACGTTGCAGTCCATTGAGAATGAAAGGACTAGACCAATGATACCATGCGCAGGCTTGTGGAACCACGTAATTTACGTGTAAGGCCTTTATTAGGCCGCAAAGCCATATTACCCCTTTTAGAGGGCTATGCACGTAGTTGACGGTGATATAAGGCCATGACGCCAAGGAAACCGACTTGGAACGTTGTAGTCCATTGAGACTGAATGGTCTAGACCAATGATACCATGAGCAGGCTCGTGGAACTAAGTGATTAACGTGTAAGGCCTTTATTAGGCGGCAAGAGGCCATAGTACGGCTTTTAGAAGGCTATGCACGTAGTTGACGGTGATATAAGGGCATGGCGCCAAGGCAAATGACTTTGGACGATGTAGTCCTTTGAGACTGAGAGAACTAGACCAATAGCAAGCTGCGCGGACATGTGGAACCACGTAATTCCAGTGTAAAGCCTTAATTAGGCCGCAAAAAGCCATAATACGGCTTCTAGAAAGCTTTGCACGTAGTTGATGGTGATATAAGGCCGTGACGCCAAGGAAACCGACTTGGAACGTTGTAGTCCAATGAGACTGCA
Organism: Hydractinia symbiolongicarpus; assembly: GCF_029227915.1. Lineage (NCBI taxonomy): Eukaryota > Metazoa > Cnidaria > Hydrozoa > Anthoathecata > Hydractiniidae > Hydractinia > Hydractinia symbiolongicarpus. The sequence continues at coordinate 19,483,960 of NC_079877.1, forward strand.
AGGACTAGAACAATGGCAAGCTGCGCGAACACATGGAACCAGGTAATTCAAGTGTAAGGCCTTTATTAGGCCGCAAAAAGCCATATTACGGCTTGTCGAAGGCTATGCAAGCAGTTGCCGGTGATATAAGGGCATGGCGTCAAGAAAAACGACTTGGCACGTTTTTAGTCCATTGAGTCTGCAAGGACTAGACCAATGCCAAGCTGCGCGAACACATGGAACCAGGTAATTCAAGTGTAAGGACTTTATTGAGCCGCAAAAGCCATATTACGGCTTTTAGAAGGCTTTGCACGTAGTTGAGGGTGATATAAAGGCATGCCGCCAAGGAAAATGACTTTGAACGATGTAGTCCTCTGAGACTGAGATAACTAAACCAATGGCACCATGCGCAGACTCGCGGAAATACATGATTTCGTGTAAGGCCTTTATTAGGCGGCAAGAGGCCATATTACGGCTTTTAGAAGGCTATGCACGTAGTTGACGGTGCTATAAGGGTATGGCGCCAGGGAAAATGACTTTGGACGTTGTAGTCCTTTGAGACAGAGAGAACTAGACCAATGGTACCATGCGCAAACTCGTGGAAATACGTGATTTTCGCGTAAGGCCTTTATTAGGCGCAAAAAGCCATATTACTGCTTTTAGAAGGCTATGCACGTAGTTGACGGTGATATAAGGCCATGACGCCAAGGAAACCGACTTGGAACGTTGTAGTCCATTGAGACTGAAAGGTCTAGACCAGTCATACCATGAGCAGTCTCGTGGAACTAAGTGATTAACGTGTAAGGCCTTTATTAGGCGGCAAGAGGCCATAGTACGGCTTTTAGAAGGCTATGCACGCAATTGCCGGTGATATAAGAGCATGGCGTCAAGGAAAACGACTTGGGACGTTGTAGTCCATTCAGACTGCAAGAACTACAGCCATGGCAACCTGTGCGGACACGTGGAAGCACGTAATTTAAGTGTAGGGTGTTTATTAGGCCGCAAAAAGCCATATTACGCCTTTTAGAACGCTATGCACGTAGTTGACGGTGATATAAGGGCATGGCGCAAAGGCAAATGACTTAGCACGTTGTAGTCCTTTGACACTGAGAAACTAGCCCAATGGCACCATGCACAGACTCGTGGAAATACGTGATATTCGTGTAAGGCCTTTATTAGGCGGTAAAAAGCCATATTACTGCCTTTAGAAGGCTATGCACGTAGTTGACGGTGATATAAGGCCATGACGCCAAGGAAAACGACTTGGCACGTTGTAGTCCATTGAGACTGCAAGGACTAGAACAATGGCAAGCTGCGCGAACACATGGAACCACGTAATTCAAGTGTAAGGACTTTATTGAGCCGCAAAAGCCATATTACGGCTTTTAGAAGGCTTTGCACGTAGTTGAGGGTGATATAAGGGCATGCCGCCAAGGAAAATGACTTTGGACGATGTAGTCCTCTGAGACTGAGATAACTAGACCAATGGCACCATGCGCAGACTCGTGGAAATACATGATTTCGTTTAAGGCCTTTATTAGGCGGCAAGAGGCCATATTACGGCTTTTAGAAGGCTATGCACGTAGTTGACGGTGATATAAGGGTATGGCGCCAGGGAAAATGACTTTGGACGTTGTAGTCCTTTGAGACAGAGAGAACTAGACCAATGGTACCATGCGCAAACTCGTGGAAATACGTGATTTTCGTGTAAGGCCTTAGTTAGGCTGCAAAATGCCATACTACGGCTTGTCGAAGGCTATGCACGCAATTGCCGGTGATATAAGAGCATGGCGGGAAGGAAAACGAATTGGCACGTTGCAGTCCATTGAGAATGAAAGGACTAGACCAATGATACCATGCGCAGGCTTGTGGAACCACGTAATTTACGTGTAAGGCCTTTATTAGGCCGCAAAGCCATATTACCCCTTTTAGAGGGCTATGCACGTAGTTGACGGTGATATAAGGCCATGACGCCAAGGAAACCGACTTGGAACGTTGTAGTCCATTGAGACTGAATGGTCTAGACCAATGATACCATGAGCAGGCTCGTGGAACTAAGTGATTAACGTGTAAGGCCTTTATTAGGCGGCAAGAGGCCATAGTACGGCTTTTAGAAGGCTATGCACGTAGTTGACGGTGATATAAGGGCATGGCGCCAAGGCAAATGACTTTGGACGATGTAGTCCTTTGAGACTGAGAGAACTAGACCAATAGCAAGCTGCGCGGACATGTGGAACCACGTAATTCCAGTGTAAAGCCTTAATTAGGCCGCAAAAAGCCATAATACGGCTTCTAGAAAGCTTTGCACGTAGTTGATGGTGATATAAGGCCGTGACGCCAAGGAAACCGACTTGGAACGTTGTAGTCCAATGAGACTGCAAGGACTAGAACAATGGCAAGCTGCGCGAACACATGGAACCAGGTAATTCAAGTGTAAGGCCTTTATTAGGCCGCAAAAAGCCATATTACGGCTTGTCGAAGGCTATGCAAGCAGTTGCCGGTGATATAAGGGCATGGCGTCAAGAAAAACGACTTGGCACGTTTTTAGTCCATTGAGTCTGCAAGGACTAGACCAATGCCAAGCTGCGCGAACACATGGAACCACTTAATTCAAGGGTAAGGCCTTTATTAGGCTGCAAAAGTCATGTTACGGCTTTTAGAAGGCTATCCACGTAGTTAACGGTGATATAAAGGCATGGCTCCAACGAAAACGACTTGGAACGTTGTAGTCCATTGTGACTGCAAGGACTAGAACAATGGCAAGCTGCGCGAACACATGGAACCAGGTAATTCAATTGTAAGGACTTTATTGAGCCGCAAAAGCCATATTACGGCTTTTAGAAGGCTTTGCACGTAGTTGAGGGTGATATAAAGGCATGCCGCCAAGGAAAATGACTTTGAACGATGTAGTCCTCTGAGACTGAGATAACTAAACCAATGGCAATATGCGCAGACTCGCGGAAATACATGATTTCGTGTAAGGCCTTTATTAGGCGGCAAGAGGCCATATTACGGCTTTTAGAAGGCTATGCACGTAGTTGACGGTGATATAAGGGTATGGCGCCAGGGAAAATGACTTTGGACGTTGTAGTCCTTTGAGACAGAGAGAACTAGACCAATGGTACCATGCGCAAACTCGTGGAAATACGTGATTTTCGTGTAAGGCCTTAGTTAGGCTGCAAAATGCCATACTACGGCTTGTCAAAGGCTATGCACGCAATTGCCGGTGATATAAGGACATGGCGCCAAGGAAAACAACTTGGCACGTTGCAGTCCATTGAGAATGAAAGGACCAGACCAATGATACATTGCGCAGGCCTCTGGCAGTACTTGATTTCGTGTAAGGCCTTTATTAGGCGGCAAGAGGCCATAGTACGGCTTTTAGAAGGCTATGCACATATTTGACGGTGATAAAAAGCCATGCCGTGAAGGAAAACGAATTGGCACGTTGCAGTCCATTGAGAATGAAAGGACTAGACCAATGATACCATGCGCAGGCTTGTGGAACCACGTAATTTACGTGTAAGGCCTTTATTAGGCCGCAAAGCCATATTACCCCTTTTAGAGGGCTATGCACGTAGTTGACGGTGATATAAGGGCATGGCGCCAAGGCAAATGACTTTGGACGATGTAGTCCTTTGAGACTGAGAGAACTAGACCAATAGCAAGCTGCGCGGACATGTGGAACCACGTAATTCCAGTGTAAAGCCTTAATTAGGCCGCAAAAAGCCATAATACGGCTTCTAGAAAGCTTTGCACGTAGTTGATGGTGATATAAGGCCGTGACGCCAAGGAAACCGACTTGGAACGTTGTAGTCCAATGAGACTGCAAGGACTAGAACAATGGCAAGCTGCGCGAACACATGGAACCAGGTAATTCAAGTGTAAGGCCTTTATTAGGCCGCAAAAAGCCATATTACGGCTTGTCGAAGGCTATGCAAGCAGTTGCCGGTGATATAAGGGCATGGCGTCAAGAAAAACGACTTGGCACGTTTTTAGTCCATTGAGTCTGCAAGGACTAGACCAATGCCAAGCTGCGCGAACACATGGAACCACTTAATTCAAGGGTAAGGCCTTTATTAGGCTGCAAAAGTCATGTTACGGCTTTTAGAAGGCTATCCACGTAGTTAACGGTGATATAAAGGCATGGCTCCAAGGAAAACGACTTGGAACGTTGTAGTCCATTGTGACTGCAAGGACTAGAACAATGGCAAGCTGCGCGAACACATGGAACCAGGTAATTCAATTGTAAGGACTTTATTGAGCCGCAAAAGCCATATTACGGCTTTTAGAAGGCTTTGCACGTAGTTGAGGGTGATATAAAGGCATGCCGCCAAGGAAAATGACTTTGAACGATGTAGTCCTCTGAGACTGAGATAACTAAACCAATGGCAATATGCGCAGACTCGCGGAAATACATGATTTCGTGTAAGGCCTTTATTAGGCGGCAAGAGGCCATATTACGGCTTTTAGAAGGCTATGCACGTAGTTGACGGTGATATAAGGGTATGGCGCCAGGGAAAATGACTTTGGACGTTGTAGTCCTTTGAGACAGAGAGAACTAGACCAATGGTACCATGCGCAAACTCGTGGAAATACGTGATTTTCGTGTAAGGCCTTAGTTAGGCTGCAAAATGCCATACTACGGCTTGTCAAAGGCTATGCACGCAATTGCCGGTGATATAAGGACATGGCGCCAAGGAAAACAACTTGGCACGTTGCAGTCCATTGAGAATGAAAGGACCAGACCAATGATACATTGCGCAGGCCTCTGGCAGTACTTGATTTCGTGTAAGGCCTTTATTAGGCGGCAAGAGGCCATAGTACGGCTTTTAGAAGGCTATGCACATATTTGACGGTGATAAAAAGCCATGCCGTGAAGGAAAACGAATTGGCACGTTGCAGTCCATTGAGAATGAAAGGACTAGACCAATGATACCATGCGCAGGCTTGTGGAACCACGTAATTTACGTGTAAGGCCTTTATTAGGCCGCAAAGCCATATTACCCCTTTTAGAGGGCTATGCACGTAGTTGACGGTGATATAAGGCCATGACGCCAAGGAAACCGACTTGGAACGTTGTAGTCCATTGAGACTGAAAGGTCTAGACCAATGATACCATGAGCAGGCTCGTGGAACTAAGTGATTAACGTGTAAGGCCTTTATTAGGCGGCAAGAGGCCATAGTACGGCTTTTAGAAGGCTATGCACGAAGTTGACGGTGATATAAGGACATGGCGCCTAGGCAAATGACTTTGGACGATGTAGTCCTTTGAGACTGAGAGAACTAGACCAATGATACAATGCGCAGGCCTCTGGAAGTACTTGATTTCGTGTAAGGCCTTTATTAGGCGGCAAGAGGCCATAGTACGGCTTTTAGAAGGCTATGCACATATTTGACGGTGATAAAAGGCCATGGCGGGAAGGAAAACGAATTGGCACGTTGCAGTCCATTGAGAATGAAAGGACTAGACCAATGATACCATGCGCAGGCTTGTGGAACCACGTAATTCACGTGTAAGGCCTTTATCAGGCCGCAAAAGCCAAGTTACGGCTTTTAGAAGGGTATCCACGTAGTTAAGGGTGATATAAAGGCATGGCGCCATGGAAAACGACTTGGGACGTTGTAGATCATTATGACTGCAAGGACTAAACCCATGGCAACCTGTGCAGACCCGTGCAACGACGTATGTTATGTGTAGGGTGTTTATTAGGCCTCAAAAAGCCATATTACTCCTTTTAGAACGCTATGCACGTAGTTGACGGTGATATAAGGGCATGGTGTAAATGCAAATGACTTAGCACGTTGTAGTCCTTTGAGACTGAGAAACTAGCCCAATGGCACCATGCGCAGACTCGTGGAAATACGTGATATTCGTGTAAGGCCTTTATTAGGCGGTAAAAAGCCATATTACTGCCTTTAGAAGGCTATGCACGTAGTTGACGGTGATATAAGGCCATGACGCCAAGGAAAACGACTTGGCACGTTGTAGTCCATTCAGACTGCAAGGACTACAGCCATGGCAACCTGTGTGGACACGTGGAACCTCGTAATTTAAGTGTAGGGCCTTTATTAGGCCGCAAAAAGCCATATTACGGCTTGTCGAAGGCTATGCAAGCAGTTGCCGGTGATATAAGGGCATGGCGTCAAGAAAAACGACTTGGCACGTTTTTAGTCCATTGAGTCTGCAAGGACTAGACCAATGCCAAGCTGCGCGAACACATGGAACCACTTAATTCAAGTGTAAGGCCTTTATTAGGCTGCAAAAGTCATGTTACGGCTTTTAGAAGGGTATCCACGTAGTTAACGGTGATATAAAGGCATGGCGCCAAGGAAAACGACTTGGAACGTTGTAGTCCATTGAGACTGCAAAGACTAGAACAATGGCATGCTGTGCGAACACATGGAACCTCGTAATTTAAGTGTAGGGCCTTATTAGGCCGCAAAAACACATATTACGACTTTTAGAAGGCTATGCACGTAGTTGATGGTGATATAAGGGCATGACGCCAAGGAAACCGACTTGGAACGTTGTAGTCCATTGAGACTGAAAGGTCTAGACCAGTGATACCATGAGCAGTCTCGTGGAACTAAGTGATTAACGTGTAAGGCCTTTATTAGGCGGCAAGAGGCCATAGTACGGCTTTTAGAAGGCTATGCACGCAATTGCCGGTGATATAAGAGCATGGCGTCAAGGAAAACGACTTGGGACGTTGTAGTCCATTCAGACTGCAAGGACTAGAGCCATGGCAACCTGTGCGGACACGTGGAAGCACGTAATTTAAGTGTAGGGTGTTTATTAGGCCGCAAAAAGATATATTACTCCTTTTAGAACGCTGTGCACGTAGTTTACTGTGATATAAGGGCATGGTGCAAAGGAAAATGACTTAGCACGTTGTAGTCCTTTGAGACTGAGAAACTAGCCCAATGGCACCATGCGCAGACTCGTGGAAATACGTGATATTCGTGTAAGGCCTTTATTAGGCGGCAAGAGGCCATATTACGGCTTTTAGAAGGCTATGCACGTAGTTGACGGTGATATAAGGGTATGGCGCCAAGGAAAATGACTTTGGACGTTGTAGTCCTTTGAGACAGAGAGAACTAGACCAATGGTACCATGCGCAGACTCGTGGAAATACGTGATTTTCGTGTAAGGCCTTAGTTAGGCTGCAAAATGCCATACTACGGCTGGTCGAAGGCTATGCACGCAATTGCCGGTGATATAGGAGCATGGCGTCAAGGAAAACGACTTGTGACGTCGTAATCCATTCAGACTGCAAGGACTAGAGCCATGGCAACCTGTGCGGACACGTGGAACCGCGTAATTTAAGTGTAGGGTCTTTATTAGGCCGCAAAAAGCCATATTACGCCTTTTAGAAGGCTATGAACGTAGTTGACGGTGATATAAGGGCATGGCGCCAAGGCAAATGACTATGGATGTTGTACTCCTTTGAGACAGAGAGAACTAGAGCAATGGCATCATGCGCAGACTGGTGGAAATACGTGATTTCCGTGTAAGGCCTTAATTAGGCTGCAAAAGCCATATTACGGCTTGTCGAAGGCTATGCAAGCAGTTGCCGGTGATATAAGGGCATGGCGTCAAGAAAAACGACTTGGCACGTTTTTAGTCCATTGAGACTGCAAGGACTAGACCAATGCCAAGCTGCGCGAACACGTGGAACTAAGTGATTAACGTGTAAGGCTTTTATTAGGCAGCAAGGGGCCATAGTACGGCTTTTAGAAGGCTATGTTCGTAGTTGACGTTGATATAAGGCAATGGCGCCATGGAAAACGACTTGGGACGTTGTAGATCATTAAGACTGCAAGGACTAAACCCATGGCAACCTGTGCGGACCCGTGGAACCACGTATTTTAAGTGTAGGGCCTTAATTATGTCGTAAAAGACCATATTACTGCTTTTAGAAGGCTATGCACGTAGTTGACGGTGAGAAAAGGCCATGGCGGCAAGGAAAACGACTTGGCACGTTGCGGTCCATTGAGAATGAAGGGACTAGACCAATGATACCATGCGCAAGATCATGGAACCACGTAATTTACGTGTAAAGCCTTAATTAGGCCGCAAAAAGCCATAATACGGCGTTTAGAAAGCTTTGCACGTAGTTGATGGTGATACAAGGCCATGACGCCAAGGAAACCGACTTGGAACGTTGTAGTCCATTGAGACTGAAAGGTCTGGACCAATGATACCATGAACAGTCTCGTGGAACTAAGTGATTAACGTGTAAGGCCTTTATTAGGCGGCAAGAGGCCATAGTACGGCTTTTAGAAGGCTATGCTCGTAGTTGACGTTGATACAAGGCAATGGCGCCATGGAAAACGACTTGGGACGTTGTAGATCATTATGATTGCAAGGACTAAACGCATGGCAACCTGTGCGGACCCGTGCAACGACGTATTTTATGTGTAGGGCCTTAATTATGTCGTAAAAGACCATATTATGCACGTAGTTGACGGTGATATAAGGGTATGGCGCCAGGGAAAATAACTTTGGACGTTGTAGTCCTTTGAGACTGAGAAACTAGCCCAATGGCACCATGCGCAGACTCGTGGAAATACGTGATATTCGTGTAAGGCCTTTGTTAGGCTGCAAAAGGCCATACTACGGCTTGTCGAACGCTATGCACGCAATTGCCAGTGATATAAGAGCATGGCGTCAAGGAAAACGCCTTGGGACGTTGTAGTCCATTCAGACTGCAAGGACTAGAGCCATGGCAACCTGTGCAGACACGTGGAACCACGTAATTTAAGTGTAGGGTCTTTATTAGGCCGCAAAAAGCCATATTACGCCTTTTAGAAGGCTATGCACGTAGTTGACGGTGATATAAGGGCATGGCGCCAAGGCAAATGACTATGGATGTTGTACTCCTTTGAGACAGAGAGAACTAGAGCAATGGCGTCATACGCAGACTCGTGGAAATACGTGATTTTCATGTAAGGCCTTAATTAAGCTGCAAAAGGCCATACTACGGCTTGTCGAAGGCTATGCCAGCAGTTGCCGGTGATATAAGGGCATGGCGTCAAGAAAAACGACTTGGCACGTTTTTAGTCCATTGATACTGCAAGGCCTAGACCAATGCCAAGCTGCGCGAACACGTGGAATTAAGTGATTAACGTGTAAGGCTTTTATTAGGCGGCAAGAGGCCATAGTACGGCTTTTAGAAGGCTATGTTCGTAGTTGACGTTGATATAAGGCAATGGCGCCATGGAAAACGACTTGGCACGTTGTAGTCCATTCAGACTCCAAGGACTACAGCCATGGCAACCTGTGTGGACACGTGGAACCTCGTAATTTAAGTGTAGGGCCTTTATTAGGCCGCAAAAAGCCATATTACGGCTTGTCGAAGGCTATGCAAGCAGTTGCCGGTGATATAAGGGCATGGCGTCAAGAAAAACGACTTGGCACGTTTTTAGTCCATTGAGTCTGCAAGGACTAGACCAATGCTAAGCTGCGCGAACACATGGAACCACGTAATTCAAGTTTAAGGCCTTTATTAGGCGGCAAAAGTCATGTTACGGCTTTTAGAAGGCTATCCACGTAGTTCACGGTGATATAAAGGCATGGCGCCAAGGAAAACGAATTGGAACGTTGTAGTCCATTGAGACTGCAAGGACTAGAACAATGGCAAGCTGCGCGAACACATGGAACCACGTAATTCAAGTGTAAGGACTTTATTGAGCCGCAAAAGCCATATTACGGCTTTTAGAAGGCTTTGCACGTAGTTGAGGGTGATATAAGGGCATGCCGCCAAGGAAAATGACTTTGGACGATGTAGTCCTCTGAGACTGAGATAACTAGACCAATGGCACCATGCGCAGACTCGTGGAAATACATGATTTCGTGTAAGGCCTTTATTAGGCGGCAAGAGGCCATATTACGGCTTTTAGAAGGCTATGCACGTAGTTGACGGTGATATAAGGGTATAGCGCCAGGGAAAATGACTTTGGACGTTGTAGTCCTTTGAGACAGAGAGAACTAGACCAATGGTACCATGCGCAAACTCGTGGAAATACGTGATTTTCGTGTAAGGCCTTAGTTAGGCTGCAAAATGCCATACTACGGCTTGTCGAAGGCTATGCCAGCAGTTGCCGGTGATATAAGGGCATGGCGTCAAGAAAAACGACTTGGCACGTTTTTAGTCCATTGATACTGCAAGGCCTAGACCAATGCCAAGCTGCGCGAACACGTGGAATTAAGTGATTAACGTGTAAGGCTTTTATTAGGCGGCAAGAGGCCATAGTACGGCTTTTAGAAGGCTATGTTCGTAGTTGACGTTGATATAAGGCAATGGCGCCATGGAAAACGAATTGGCACGTTGTAGTCCATTCAGACTCCAAGGACTACAGCCATGGCAACCTGTGTGGACACGTGGAACCTCGTAATTTAAGTGTAGGGCCTTTATTAGGCCGCAAAAAGCCATATTACGGCTTGTCGAAGGCTATGCAAGCAGTTGCCGGTGATATAAGGGCATGGCGTCAAGAAAAACGACTTGGCACGTTTTTAGTCCATTGAGTCTGCAAGGACTAGACCAATGCCAAGCTGCGCGAACACATGGAACCACTTAATTCAAGTGTAAGACCTTTATTAGGCTGCAAAAGTCATGTTACGGCTTTTAGAAGGGTATCCACGTAGTTAACGGTGATATAAAGGCATGGCGCCAAGGAAAACGACTTGGAACGTTGTAGTCCATTGAGACTGCAAAGACTAGAACAATGGCATGCTGTGCGAACACATGGAACCTCGTAATTTAAGTGTAGGGCCTTTATTAGGCCGCAAAAACACATATTACGACTTTTAGAAGGCTATGCACGTAGTTGATGGTGATACAAGGCCATGACGCCAAGGAAACCGACTTGGAACGTTGTAGTCCATTGAGACTGAAAGGTCTAGACCAGTGATACCATGAGCAGTCTCGTGGAACTAAGTGATTAACGTGTAAGGCCTTTATTAGGCGGCAAGAGGCCATAGTACGGCTTTTAGAAGGCTATGCACGCAATTGCCGGTGATATAAGAGCATGGCGTCAAGGAAAACGACTTGGGACGTTGTAGTCCATTCAGACTGCAAGGACTAGAGCCATGGCAACCTGTGCGGACACGTGGAAGCACGTAATTTAAGTGTAGGGTGTTTATTAGGCCGCAAAAAGATATATTACTCCTTTTAGAACGCTGTGCACGTAGTTTACGGTGATATAATGGCATGGTGCAAAGGAAAATGACTTAGCACGTTGTAGTCCTTTGAGACTGAGAAACTAGCCTAATGGCACCATGCGCAGACTCGTGGAAATACGTGATATTCGTGTAAGGCCTTTATTAGGCGGCAAGAGGCCATATTACGGCTTTTAGAAGGCTATGCACGTAGTTGACGTTGATATAAGGGTATGGCGCCAGGGAAAATGACTTTGGACGTTGTAGTCCTTTGAGACAGAGAGAACTAGACCAATGGTACCATGCGCAGACTCGTGGAAATACGTGATTTTCGTGTAAGGCCTTAGTTAGGCTGCAAAATGCCATACTACGGCTGGTCGAAGGCTATGCACGCAATTGCCGGTGATATAAGAGAAACGACTTGGGACGTTGTAGTTCATTCAGACTGCAAGGACTAGACCAATGGCAAGTTGCGCGAACACGTGGAACAACGTAATTCACGTGTAAGGCCTTAATTATGTCGTAAAAGACCATATTACGGCCTTTAGAAGGCCATGCACGTAGAGGACGATGATAAAAGCCATGGCGCCAAGGAAAACGACTTGGCACGTTGCAGTCCATTGAGAATAAAAGGACCAGACCAATGATACAATGCGCAGGCCTCTGGAAGTACTTGATTTCGTGTAAGGCCTTTATTAGGCGGCAAGAGACCATAGTACGGCTTTTAGAAGGCTATGCACATATTTGACGGTGATAAACGGCCATGGCGGGAAGGAAAACGAATTGGCACGTTGCAGTCCATTGAGAATGAAAGGACTAGACCAATGATACCATGCCCAAGCTTGTGGAACCACGTAATTCACGTGTAAGGCCTTTATTAGGCCGCAAAAGCCAAGTTACGGCTTTTGGAATGGTATCCACGTAGTTAAGGGTGATATAAAGGCATGGCGCCATGGAAAACGACTTGGGACGTTGTAGATCATTATGACTGCAAGGACTAAACCCATGGCAACCTGTGCAGACCCGTGCAACGACGTATGTTATGTGTAGGGCCTTAATTATTTCGTAAAAGACCATATTACTGCTTTTAGAAGGTTATGCACGTAGTTGACGGTGATATAAGGGTATGGCGCCAGGGAAAATGACTTTGGACGTTGTAGTCCTTTGAGACAGAGAGAACTAGACCAATGGTACCATGCGCAAACTCGTGGAAATACGTGATTTTCGCGTAAGGCCTTTATTAGGCGCAAAAAGCCATATTACTGCTTTTAGAAGGCTATGCACGTAGTTGACGGTGATATAAGGCCATGACGCCAAGGAAACCGACTTTGAACGTTGTAGTCCATTAAGACTGAAAGGTCTAGACCAGTCATACCATGAGCAGTCTCGTGGAACTAAGTGATTAACGTGTAAGGCCTTTATTAGGCGGCAAGAGGCCATAGTACGGCTTTTAGAAGGCTATGCACGCAATTGCCGGTGATATAAGAGCATGGCGTCAAGGAAAACGACTTGGGACGTTGTAGTCCATTCAGACTGCAAGAACTACAGCCATGGCAACCTGTGCGGACACGTGGAAGCACGTAATTTAAGTGTAGGGTGTTTATTAGGCCGCAAAAAGCCATATTACGCCTTTTAGAACGCTATGCACGTAGTTGACGGTGATATAAGGGCATGGCGCAAAGGCAAATGACTTAGCACGTTGTAGTCCTTTGAGACTGAGAAACTAGCCCAATGGCACCATGCACAGACTCGTGGAAATACGTGATATTCGTGTAAGGCCTTTATTAGGCGGTAAAAAGCCATATTACTGCCTTTAGAAGGCTATGCACGTAGTTGACGGTGATATAAGGCCATGACGCCAAGGAAAACGACTTGGCACGTTGTAGTCCATTCAGACTGCAAGGACTAGACCAATGCCAAGCTGCGCGAACACATGGAACCACTTAATTCAAGTGTAAGGCCTTTATTAGGCTGCAAAAGTCATGTTACGGCTTTTAGAAGGCTATCCACGTAGGTAACGGTGATATAAAGGCATGGCGCCAAGGAAAACGACTTGGAACGTTGTAGTCCATTGAGACTGCAAGGACTAGAACAATGGCAAGCTGCGCGAACACATGGAACCACGTAATTCAAGTGTAAGGACTTTATTGAGCCGCAAAAGCCATATTACGGCTTTTAGAAGGCTTTGCACGTAGTTGAGGGTGATATAAGGGCATGCCGCCAAGGAAAATGACTTTGGACGATGTAGTCCTCTGAGACTGAGATAACTAGACCAATGGCACCATGCGCAGACTCGTGGAAATACATGATTTCGTTTAAGGCCTTTATTAGGCGGCAAGAGGCCATATTACGGCTTTTAGAAGGCTATGCACGTAGTTGACGGTGATATAAGGGTATGGCGCCAGGGAAAATGACTTTGGACGTTGTAGTCCTTTGAGACAGAGAGAACTAGACCAATGGTACCATGCGCAAACTCGTGGAAATACGTGATTTTCGTGTAAGGCCTTAGTTAGGCTGCAAAATGCCATACTACGGCTGGTCGAAGGCTATGCACGCAATTGCCGGTGATATAAGAGCATGGCGGGAAGGAAAACGAATTGGCACGTTGCAGTCCATTGAGAATGAAAGGACTAGACCAATGATACCATGCGCAGGCTTGTGGAACCACGTAATTTACGTGTAAGGCCTTTATTAGGCCGCAAAGCCATATTACCCCTTTTAGAGGGCTATGCACGTAGTTGACGGTGATATAAGGCCATGACGCCAAGGAAACCGACTTGGAACATTGTAGTCCATTGAGACTGAATGGTCTAGACCAATGATACCATGAGCAGGCTCGTGGAACTAAGTGATTAACGTGTAAGGCCTTTATTAGGCGGCAAGAGGCCATAGTACGGCTTTTAGAAGGCTATGCACGTAGTTGACGGTGATATAAGGGCATGGCGCCAAGGCAAATGACTTTGGACGATGTAGTCCTTTGAGACTGAGAGAACTAGACCAATAGCAAGCTGCGCGGACATGTGGAACCACGTAATTCCCGTGTAAAGCCTTAATTAGGCCGCAAAAAGCCATAATACGGCTTCTAGAAAGCTTTGCACGTAGTTGATGGTGATATAAGGCCGTGACGCCAAGGAAACCGACTTGGAACGTTGTAGTCCAATGAGACTGAATGGTCTAGACCAATGATACCATGAGCAGGCTCGTGGAACTAAGTGATCAACGTGTAAGGCCTTTATTAGGCGGCAAGAGGCCATAGTACGGCTTTTAGAAGGCTATGTTCGTAGTTGACGTTGATATAAGGCAATGGCGCCATGGAAAACGACTTGGGACGTTGTAGATCATTAAGACTGCAAGGACTAAACCCATGGCAACCTGTGCGGACCCGTGGAACCACGTATTTTAAGTGTAGGGCCTTAATTATGTCGTAAAAGACCATATTACTGCTTTTAGAAGGCTATGCACGTAGTTGACGGTAATAAAAGGCTATGGCGGCAAGAAAAACGACTTGGCACGTTGCGGTCCATTGAGAATAAAAGGACTAGACCAATGATACCATGCGCAAGATTCTTGAACCACGTAATTTACGTGTAAAGCCTTAATTAGGCCGCAAAAAGCCATAATACGGCTTTTAGAAAGCTTTGCACGTAGTTGATGGTGATACAAGGCCATGACGCCAAGGAAACCGACTTGGAACGTTGTAGTCCATTGAGACTGAAAGGTCTGGACCAATGATACCATGAGCAGTCTCGTGGAACTAAGTGATTAACGTGTAAGGCCTTTATTAGGCGGCAAGAGGCCATAGTACGGCTTTTAGAAGGCTATGCCCGTAGTTGACGTTGATACAAGGCAATGGCGCCATGGAAAACGACTTGGGACGTTGTAGATCATTATGATTGCAAAGACTAAACCCATGGCAACCTGTGCGGACCCGTGCAACGACGTATTTTATGTGTAGGGCCTTAATTATGTCGTAAAAGACCATATTACTGCTTTTAGAAGGTTATGCACGTAGTTGACGGTGATATAAGGGTATATCGACAGGGAAAATGACTTTGGACGTTGTAGTCCTTTGAGACTGAGAAACTAGCCCAATGGCACCATGCGCAGACTCGTGAAAATACGTGTAATATTCGTGTAAGGCCTTAGTTAGGCTGCAAAAGGCCATACTACGGCTTGTCGAAGGCTATGCACGCAATTGCCGGTGATATAGGAGCATGGCGTCAAGGAAAACGACTTGTGACGTCGTAATCCATTCAGACTGCAAGGACTAGAGCCATGGCAACCTGTGCGGACACGTGGAACCACGTAATTTAAGTGTAGGGTCTTTATTAGGCCGCAAAAAGCCATATTACGCCTTTTAGAAGGCTATGAACGTAGTTGACGGTGATATAAGGGCATGGCGCCAAGGCAAATGACTATGGATGTTGTACTCCTTTGAGACAGAGAGAACTAGAGCAATGGCATCATGCGCAGACTGGTGGAAATACGTGATTTCCGTGTAAGGCCTTAATTAGGCTGCAAAAGGCCATACTACGGCTTGTCGAAGGCTATGCACGTAGTTGACGGTGATATAAGGGTATGGCGCCAGGGAAAATGACTTTGGACGTTGTAGTCCTTTGAGACAGAGAGAACTAGACCAATGGTACCATGCGCAAACTCGTGGAAATACGTGATTTTCGTGTAAGGCCTTTATTAGGCTGCAAAAGCCATATTACGGCTTGTCGAAGGCTATGCAAGCAGTTGCCGGTGATATAAGGGCATGGCGTCAAGAAAAACGACTTGGCACGTTTTTAGTCCATTGAGACTGCAAGGACTAGACCAATGCCAAGCTGCGCGAACACGTGGAACTAAGTGATTAACGTGTAAGGCTTTTATTAGGCAGCAAGAGGCCATAGTACGGCTTTTAGAAGGCTATGTTCGTAGTTGACGTTGATATAAGGCAATGGCGCCATGGAAAACGACTTGGGACGTTGTAGATCATTAAGACTGCAAGGACTAAACCCATGGCAACCTGTGCGGACCCGTGGAACCACGTATTTTAAGTGTAGGGCCTTAATTATGTCGTAAAAGACCATATTACTGCTTTTAGAAGGCTATGCACGTAGTTGACGGTGAGAAAAGGCCATGGCGGCAAGGAAAACGACTTGGCACGTTGCGGTCCATTGAGAATGAAGGGACTAGACCAATGATACCATGCGCAAGATCATGGAACCACGTAATTTACGTGTAAAGCCTTAATTAGGCCGCAAAAAGCCATAATACGGCGTTTAGAAAGCTTTGCACGTAGTTGATGGTGATACAAGGCCATGACGCCAAGGAAACCGACTTGGAACGTTGTAGTCCATTGAGACTGAAAGGTCTGGACCAATGATACCATGAACAGTCTCGTGGAACTAAGTGATTAACGTGTAAGGCCTTTATTAGGCGGCAAGAGGCCATAGTACGGCTTTTAGAAGGCTATGCTCGTAGTTGACGTTGATACAAGGCAATGGCGCCATGGAAAACGACTTGGGACGTTGTAGATCATTATGATTGCAAGGACTAAACGCATGGCAACCTGTGCGGACCCGTGCAACGACGTATTTTATGTGTAGGGCCTTAATTATGTCGTAAAAGACCATATTATGCACGTAGTTGACGGTGATATAAGGGTATGGCGCCAGGGAAAATAACTTTGGACGTTGTAGTCCTTTGAGACTGAGAAACTAGCCCAATGGCACCATGCGCAGACTCGTGGAAATACGTGATATTCGTGTAAGGCCTTTGTTAGGCTGCAAAAGGCCATACTACGGCTTGTCGAACGCTATGCACGCAATTGCCAGTGATATAAGAGCATGGCGTCAAGGAAAACGCCTTGGGACGTTGTAGTCCATTCAGACTGCAAGGACTAGAGCCATGGCAACCTGTGCAGACACGTGGAACCACGTAATTTAAGTGTAGGGTCTTTATTAGGCCGCAAAAAGCCATATTACGCCTTTTAGAAGGCTATGCACGTAGTTGACGGTGATATAAGGGCATGGCGCCAAGGCAAATGACTATGGATGTTGTACTCCTTTGAGACAGAGAGAACTAGAGCAATGGCGTCATGCGCAGACTCGTGGAAATACGTGATTTTCATGTAAGGCCTTAATTAAGCTGCAAAAGGCCATACTACGGCTTGTCGAAGGCTATGCCAGCAGTTGCCGGTGATATAAGGGCATGGCGTCAAGAAAAACGACTTGGCACGTTTTTAGTCCATTGATACTGCAAGGCCTAGACCAATGCCAAGCTGCGCGAACACGTGGAATTAAGTGATTAACGTGTAAGGCTTTTATTAGGCGGCAAGAGGCCATAGTACGGCTTTTAGAAGGCTATGTTCGTAGTTGACGTTGATATAAGGCAATGGCGCCATGGAAAACGACTTGGCACGTTGTAGTCCATTCAGACTCCAAGGACTACAGCCATGGCAACCTGTGTGGACACGTGGAACCTCGTAATTTAAGTGTAGGGCCTTTATTAGGCCGCAAAAAGCCATATTACGGCTTGTCGAAGGCTATGCAAGCAGTTGCCGGTGATATAAGGGCATGGCGTCAAGAAAAACGACTTGGCACGTTTTTAGTCCATTGAGTCTGCAAGGACTAGACCAATGCCAAGCTGCGCGAACACATGGAACCACGTAATTCAAGTTTAAGGCCTTTATTAGGCGGCAAAAGTCATGTTACGGCTTTTAGAAGGCTATCCACGTAGTTCACGGTGATATAAAGGCATGGCGCCAAGGAAAACGAATTGGAACGTTGTAGTCCATTGAGACTGCAAGGACTAGAACAATGGCAAGCTGCGCGAACACATGGAACCACGTAATTCAAGTGTAAGGACTTTATTGAGCCGCAAAAGCCATATTACGGCTTTTAGAAGGCTTTGCACGTAGTTGAGGGTGATATAAGGGCATGCCGCCAAGGAAAATGACTTTGGACGATGTAGTCCTCTGAGACTGAGATAACTAGACCAATGGCACCATGCGCAGACTCGTGGAAATACATGATTTCGTGTAAGGCCTTTATTAGGCGGCAAGAGGCCATATTACGGCTTTTAGAAGGCTATGCACGTAGTTGACGGTGATATAAGGGTATGGCGCCAGGGAAAATGACTTTGGACGTTGTAGTCCTTTGAGACAGAGAGAACTAGACCAATGGTACCATGCGCAAACTCGTGGAAATACGTGATTTTCGTGTAAGGCCTTAGTTAGGCTGCAAAATGCCATACTACGGCTTGTCGAAGGCTATGCCAGCAGTTGCCGGTGATATAAGGGCATGGCGTCAAGAAAAACGACTTGGCACGTTTTTAGTCCATTGATACTGCAAGGCCTAGACCAATGCCAAGCTGCGCGAACACGTGGAATTAAGTGATTAACGTGTAAGGCTTTTATTAGGCGGCAAGAGGCCATAGTACGGCTTTTAGAAGGCTATGCTCGTAGTTGACGTTGATACAAGGCAATGGCACCATGGAAAACGACTTGGGACGTTGTAGATCATTATGATTGCAAGGACTAAACGCATGGCAACCTGTGCGGACCCGTGCAACGACGTATTTTATGTGTAGGGCCTTAATTATGTCGTAAAAGACCATATTATGCACGTAGTTGACGGTGATATAAGGGTATGGCGCCAGGGAAAATAACTTTGGACGTTGTAGTCCTTTGAGACTGAGAAACTAGCCCAATGGCACCATGCGCAGACTCGTGGAAATACGTGATATTCGTGTAAGGCCTTTGTTAGGCTGCAAAAGGCCATACTACGGCTTGTCGAACGCTATGCACGCAATTGCCAGTGATATAAGAGCATGGCGTCAAGGAAAACGCCTTGGGACGTTGTAGTCCATTCAGACTGCAAGGACTAGAGCCATGGCAACCTGTGCAGACACGTGGAACCACGTAATTTAAGTGTAGGGTCTTTATTAGGCCGCAAAAAGCCATATTACGCCTTTTAGAAGGCTATGCACGTAGTTGACGGTGATATAAGGGCATGGCGCCAAGGCAAATTTCTATGGATGTTGTACTCCTTTGAGACAGAGAGAACTAGAGCAATGGCGTCATGCGCAGACTCGTGGAAATACGTGATTTTCATGTAAGGCCTTAATTAAGCTGCAAAAGGCCATACTACGGCTTGTCGAAGGCTATGCCAGCAGTTGCCGGTGATATAAGGGCATGGCGTCAAGAAAAACGACTTGGCACGTTTTTAGTCCATTGATACTGCAAGGCCTAGACCAATGCCAAGCTGCGCGAACACGTGGAATTAAGTGATTAACGTGTAAGGCTTTTATTAGGCGGCAAGAGGCCATAGTACGGCTTTTAGAAGGCTATGTTCGTAGTTGACGTTGATATAAGGCAATGGCGCCATGGAAAACGACTTGGCACGTTGTAGTCCATTCAGACTCCAAGGACTACAGCCATGGCAACCTGTGTGGACACGTGGAACCTCGTAATTTAAGTGTAGGGCCTTTATTAGGCCGCAAAAAGCCATATTACGGCTTGTCGAAGGCTATGCAAGCAGTTGCCGGTGATATAAGGGCATGGCGTCAAGAAAAACGACTTGGCACGTTTTTAGTCCATTGAGTCTGCAAGGACTAGACCAATGCCAAGCTGCGCGAACACATGGAACCACGTAATTCAAGTTTAAGGCCTTTATTAGGCGGCAAAAGTCATGTTACGGCTTTTAGAAGGCTATCCACGTAGTTCACGGTGATATAAAGGCATGGCGCCAAGGAAAACGAATTGGAACGTTGTAGTCCATTGAGACTGCAAGGACTAGAACAATGGCAAGCTGCGCGAACACATGGAACCACGTAATTCAAGTGTAAGGACTTTATTGAGCCGCAAAAGCCATATTACGGCTTTTAGAAGGCTTTGCACGTAGTTGAGGGTGATATAAGGGCATGCCGCCAAGGAAAATGACTTTGGACGATGTAGTCCTCTGAGACTGAGATAACTAGACCAATGGCACCATGCGCAGACTCGTGGAAATACATGATTTCGTGTAAGGCCTTTATTAGGCGGCAAGAGGCCATATTACGGCTTTTAGAAGGCTATGCACGTAGTTGACGGTGATATAAGGGTATGGCGCCAGGGAAAATGACTTTGGACGTTGTAGTCCTTTGAGACAGAGAGAACTAGACCAATGGTACCATGCGCAAACTCGTGGAAATACGTGATTTTCGTGTAAGGCCTTAGTTAGGCTGCAAAATGCCATACTACGGCTTGTCGAAGGCTATGCCAGCAGTTGCCGGTGATATAAGGGCATGGCGTCAAGAAAAACGACTTGGCACGTTTTTAGTCCATTGATACTGCAAGGCCTAGACCAATGCCAAGCTGCGCGAACACGTGGAATTAAGTGATTAACGTGTAAGGCTTTTATTAGGCGGCAAGAGGCCATAGTACGGCTTTTAGAAGGCTATGTTCGTAGTTGACGTTGATATAAGGCAATGGCGCCATGGAAAACGAATTGGCACGTTGTAGTCCATTCAGACTCCAAGGACTACAGCCATGGCAACCTGTGTGGACACGTGGAACCTCGTAATTTAAGTGTAGGGCCTTTATTAGGCCGCAAAAAGCCATATTACGGCTTGTCGAAGGCTATGCAAGCAGTTGCCGGTGATATAAGGGCATGGCGTCAAGAAAAACGACTTGGCACGTTTTTAGTCCATTGAGTCTGCAAGGACTAGACCAATGCCAAGCTGCGCGAACACATGGAACCACGTAATTCAAGTTTAAGGCCTTTATTAGGCGTCAAAAGTCATGTTACGGCTTTTAGAAGGCTATCCACGTAGTTCACGGTGATATAAAGGCATGGCGCCAAGGAAAACGAATTGGAACGTTGTAGTCCATTGAGACTGCTAGGACTAGAACAATGGCAAGCTGCGCGAACACATGGAACCACGTAATTCAAGTGTAAGGACTTTATTGAGCCGCAAAAGCCATATTACGGCTTTTAGAAGGCTTTGCACGTAGTTGAGGGTGATATAAGGGCATGCCGCCAAGGAAAATGACTTTGGACGATGTAGTCCTCTGAGACTGAGATAACTAGACCAATGGCACCATGCGCAGACTCGTGGAAATACATGATTTCGTGTAAGGCCTTTATTAGGCGGCAAGAGGCCATATTACGGCTTTTAGAAGGCTATGCACGTAGTTGACGGTGATATAAGGGTATGGCGCCAGGGAAAATGACTTTGGACGTTGTAGTCCTTTGAGACAGAGAGAACTAGACCAATGGTACCATGCGCAAACTCGTGGAAATACGTGATTTTCGTGTAAGGCCTTAGTTAGGCTGCAAAATGCCATACTACGGCTGGTCGAAGGCTATGCACGCAATTGCCGGTGATATAAGAGCATGGCGTTAAGGAAAACGACTTGGGACGTTGTAGTCCATTCAGACTGCAAGGACTAGACCAATGGCAAGTTGCGCGAACACGTGGAACAACGTAATTCACGTGTAAGGCCTTAATTATTTCGTAAAAGACCATATTATGGCCTTTAGAAGGCCATGCACGTAGTGGACGATGATAAAAGGCCATGGCGCCAAGGAAAACGACTTGGCACGTTGCAGTCCATTGAGAATGAAAGGACCAGACCAATGATACAATGCGCAGGCCTCTGGAAGTACTTGATTTCGTGTAAGGCCTTTATTAGGCGGCAAGAGGGCATAGTACAGGTTTTAGAAAGCTATGCACATATTTGACGGTGATAAAAGGCCATGGCGGGAAGGAAAACGAATTGGCACGTTGCAGTCCATTGAGAATGAAAGGACTAGACCAATGATACCATGCGCAGGCTTGTGGACCACGTAATTTACGTGTAAGGCCTTTATTAGGCCGCAAAGCCATATTACCCCTTTTAGAGGGCTATGCACGTAGTTGACGGTGATATAAGGCCATGACGCCAAGGAAACCGACTTGGAACGTTGTAGTCCATTGAGACTGAATGGTCTAGACCAATGATACCATGAGCAGGCTCGTGAAACTAAGTGATTAACGTGTAAGGCCTTTATTAGGCGGCAAGAGGCCATAGTACGGCTTTTAGAAGGCTATGCACGTAGTTGACGGTGATATAAGGGCATGGCGCCAAGGCAAATGACTTTGGACGATGTAGTCCTTTGAGACTGAGAGAACTAGACCAATAGCAAGCTGCGCGGACATGTGGAACCACGTAATTCCCGTGTAAAGCCTTAATTAGGCCGCAAAAAGCCATAATACGGCTTCTAGAAGGCTTTGCACGTAGTTGATGGTGATATAAGGCCGTGACGCCAAGGAAACCGACTTGGAACGTTGTAGTCCATTGAGACTGAATGGTCTAGACCAATGATACCATGAGCAGTCTCGTGGAACTAAGTGATTAACGTGTAAGGCCTTTATTAGGCGGCAAGAGGCCATAGTACGGCTTTTAGAAGGCTATGCTCGTAGTTGACGTTGATACAAGGCAATGGCGCCATGGAAAACGACTTGGGACGTTGTAGATCATTATGATTGCAAAGACTAAACCCATGGCAACCTGTGCAGACCCGTGCAACGACGTATTTTATGTGTAGTGCCTTAATTATGTCGTAAAAGACCATATTACTGCTTTTAGAAGGTTATGCACGTAGTTGACGGTGATATAAGGGTATATCGCCAGGGAAAATGACTTTGGACGTTGTAGTCCTTTGAGACTGAGAAACTAGCCCAATGGCACCATGCGCAGACTCGTGGAAATACGTGATATTCGTGTAAGGCCTTAGTTAGGCTGCAAAAGGTCATACTACGGCTTGTCGAAGGCTATGCACATATTTGACGGTGATGAAAGGCCATGGCGGGAAGGAAAACGAATTGGCACGTTGCAGTCCATTGAGAATGAAAGGACTAGACCAACGATACCATGAGCAGGCTCGTGGAACTAAGTGATTAACGTGTAAGGCCTTTATTAGGCGGCAAGAGGCCATAGTACGGCTTTTAGAAGGCTATGCACGTAGTTCACGGTGATATAAGGACATGGCGCCAAGGCAAATGACTTTGGACGATGTAGTCCTTTGAGACTGAGAGAACCAGACCAATGATACAATGCGCAGGCCTCTGGAAGTACTTGATTTCGTGTAAGGCCTTTATTAGGCGGCAAGAGGCCATAGTACGGCTTTTAGAAGGCTATGCACATATTTGACGGTGATAAAAGGCCATGGCGGGAAGGAAAACGAATTGGCACGTTGCAGTCCATTGAGAATGAAAGGACTAGACCAATGATACCATGCGCAGGTTTGTGGAACCACGTAATTCACGTGTAAGGCCTTTATTAGGCCGCCAAAGCCAAGTTACGGCTTTTAGAAGGGTATCCACGTAGTTAAGGGTGATATAAAGGCATGGCGCCATGGAAAACGACTTGGGACGTTGTAGATCATTATGACTGCAAGGACTAAACCCATGGCAACCTGTGCAGACCCGTGCAACGACGTATGTTATGTGTAGGGTGTTTATTAGGCCGCAAAAAGCCATATTACTCCTTTTAGAACGCTATGCACGTAGTTGACGGTGATATAAGGGCATGGTGCAAAGGCAAATGACTTAGCACGTTGTAGTCCTTTGAGACTGAGAAACTAGCCCAATGGCACCATGCGCAGACTCGTGGAAATACGTGATATTCGTGTAAGGCCTTAGTTAGGCTGCAAAAGGCCATACTACGGCTTGTCGAAGGCTATGCACGCAATTGCCAGTGATATAAGGCCATGGCGTCAAGGAAAACGCCTTGGGACGTTGTAGTCCATTCAGACTGCAAGGACTAGAGCCATGGCAACCTGTGCAGACACGTGGAACCACGTAATTTAAGTGTAGGGTCTTTATTAGGCCGCAAATCCATATTACGCCTTTTAGAAGGCTATGCACGTAGTTGACGGTGATAAAAGGGCATGGCGCCAAGGCAAATGACTATGGATGTTGTACTCCTTTGAGACAGAGAGAACTAGAGCAATGGCATCATGCGCAGACTCGTGGAAATACGTGATTTTTGTGTAAGGCCTTAATTAAGCTTGCAAAAGGCTATACTACGGCTTGTCGAAGGCTATGCAAGCAGTTGCCGGTGATATAAGGGCATGGCGTCAAGAAAAACGACTTGGCACGTTTTTAGTCCATTGAGACTGCAAGGACTAGACCAATGCCAAGCTGCGCGAACACGTGGAATTAAGTGATTAACGTGTAAGGCTTTTATTAGGCGGCAAGAGGCCATAGTACGGCTTTTAGAAGGCTATGTTCGTAGTTGACGTTGATATAAGGCAATGGCGCCATGGAAAACGACTTGGCACGTTGTAGTCCATTCAGACTGCAAGGACTACAGCCATGGCAACCTGTGTGGACACGTGGAACCTCGTAATTTAAGTGTAGGGCCTTTATTAGGCCGCAAAAAGCCATATTACGGCTTGTCGAAGGCTATGCAAGCAGTTGCCGGTGATATAAGGGCATGGCGTCAAGAAAAACGACTTGGCACGTTTTTAGTCCATTGAGTCTGCAAGGACTAGACCAATGCCAAGCTGCGCGAACACATGGAACCACTTAATTCAAGTGTAAGGCCTTTATTAGGCTGCAAAAGTCATGTTACGGCTTTTAGAAGGCTATCTACGTAGTTAACGGTGATATAAAGGCATGGCGCCAAGGAAAACGACTTGGAACGTTGTAGTCCATTGAGACTGCAAGGACTAGAACAATGGCAAGCTGTGCGAACACATGGAACCACGTAATTCAAGTGTAAGGACTTTATTGAGCCGCAAAAGCCATATTACGGCTTTTAGAAGGCTTTGCACGTAGTTGAGGGTGATATAAGGGCATGCCGCCAAGGAAAATGACTTTGGACGATGTAGTCCTCTGAGACTGAGATAACTAGACCAATGGCACCATGCGCAGACTCGTGGAAATACATGATTTCGTGTAAGGCCTTTATTAGGCGGCAAGAGGCCATATTACGGCTTTTAGAAGGCTATGCACGTAGTTGACTGTGATATAAGGGTATGGCGCCAGGGAAAACGACTTGGGACGTTGTAGTCCATTCAGACTGCAAGGACTAGACCAATGGCAAGTTGCGCGAACACGTGGAACAACGTAATTCACGTGTAAGGCCTTAATTATTTCGTAAAAGACCATATTACGGCCTTTAGAAGGCCATGCACGTAGTGGACGATGATAAAAGGCCATGGCGCCAAGGAAAACGACTTGGCACGTTGCAGTCCATTGAGAATGAAAGGACCAGACCAATGATACAATGCGCAGGCCTCTGGAAGTACTTGATTTCGTGTAAGTCCTTTATTAGGCGGCAAGAGGCCATAGTACGGCTTTTAGAAGACTATGCACATATTTGACGGTGATAAAAGGCCATGGCGGGAAGGAAAACGAATTGGCACGTTGCAGTCCATTGAGAATGAAAGGACTAGACCAATGATACCATGCGCAGGCTTGTGGAACCACGTAATTCCCGTGTAAAGCCTTAATTAGGCCGCAAAAAGCCATAATACGGCTTCTAGAAAGCTTTGCACGTAGTTGATGGTGATATAAGGCCGTGACGCCAAGGAAACCGACTTGGAACGTTGTAGTCCATTGAGACTGAATGGTCTAGACCAATGATACCATGAGCAGGCTCGTGGAACTAAGTGATTAACGTGTAAGGCCTTTATTAGGCGGCAAGAGGCCATAGTACGGCTTTTAGAAGGCTATGTTCGTAGTTGACGTTGATATAAGGCAATGGCGCCATGGAAAACGACTTGGGACGTTGTAGATCATTAAGACTGCAAGGACTAAACCCATGGCAACCTGTGCGGACCCGTGGAACCACGTATTTTAAGTGTAGGGCCTTAATTATGTCGTAAAAGACCAAATTACTGCTTTTAGAAGGCTATGCACGTAGTTGACGGTGATAAAAGGCCATGGCGGCAAGAAAAACGACTTGGCACGTTGCGCTCCATTGAGAATAAAAGGACTAGACCAATGATACCATGCGCAAGATTGTTGAACCACGTAATTTACGTGTAAAGCCTTAATTAGGCCGCAAAAAGCCATAATACGGCTTTTAGAAAGCTTTGCACGTAGTTGATGGTGATACAAGGCCATGACGCCAAGGAAACCGACTTGGAACGTTGTAGTCCATTGAGACTGAAAGGTCTGGACCAATGATACCATGAGCAGTCTCGTGGAACTAAGTGATTAACGTGTAAGGCCTTTATTAGGCGGCAAGAGGCCATAGTACGGCTTTTAGAAGGCTATGCTCGTAGTTGACGTTGATACAAGGCAATGGCGCCATGGAAAACGACTTGGGACGTTGTAGATCATTATGATTGCAAAGACTAAACCCATGGCAACCTGTGCGGACCCGTGCAACGACGTATTTTATGTGTAGGGCCTTAATTATGTCGTAAAAGACCATATTACTGCTTTTAGTAGGTTATGCACGTAGTTGACGGTGATATAAGGGTATATCGCCAGGGAAAATGACTTTGGACGTTGTAGTCCTTTGAGACTGAGAAACTAGCCCAATGGCACCATGCGCAAACTCGTGGAAATACGTGATATTCGTGTAAGGCCTTAGTTAGGCTGCAAAAGGCCATACTACGGCTTGTCGAAGGCTATGCACATATTTGACGGTGATGAAAGGCCATGGCGGGAAGGAAAACGAATTGGCACGTTGCAGTCCATTGAAAATGAAAGGACTAGACCAACGATACCATGTTCAGGCTCGTGGAACTAAGTGATTAACGTGTAAGGCCTTTATTAGGCGGCAAGAGGCCATAGTACGGCTTTTAGAAGGCTATGCACGTAGTTGACGGTGATATAAGGACATGGCGCCAAGGCAAATGACTTTGGACGATGTAGTCCTTTGAGACTGAGAGAACTAGACCAATGATACAATGCGCAGGCCTCTGGAAGTACTTGATTTCGTGTAAGGCCTTTATTAGGCGGCAAGAGGCCATGGTACGGCTTTTAGAAGGCTATGCACATATTTGACGGTGATAAAAGGCCATGCCGTGAAGGAAAACGAATTGGCACGTTGCAGTCCATTGAGAATGAAATGACTAGACCAATGATACCATGAGCAGGCTCGTGGAACTAAGTGATTAACGTGTAAGGCCTTTATTAGGCGGCAAGAGGCCATAGTACGGCTTTTAGAAGGCTATGTTCGTAGTTGACGTTGATATAAGGCAATGGCGCCATGGAAAACGACTTGGGACGTTGTAGATCATTAAGACTGCAAGGACTAAACCCATGGCAACCTGTGCGGACCCGTGGAACCACGTATTTTAAGTGTAGGGCCTTAATTATGTCGTAAAAGACCAAATTACTGCTTTTAGAAGGCTATGCACGTAGTTGACGGTGATAAAAGGCCATGGCGGCAAGAAAAACGACTTGGCACGTTGCGCTCCATTGAGAATAAAAGGACTAGACCAATGATACCATGCGCAAGATTGTTGAACCACGTAATTTACGTGTAAAGCCTTAATTAGGCCGCAAAAAGCCATAATACGGCTTTTAGAAAGCTTTGCACGTAGTTGATGGTGATACAAGGCCATGACGCCAAGGAAACCGACTTGGAACGTTGTAGTCCATTGAGACTGAAAGGTCTGGACCAATGATACCATGAGCAGTCTCGTGGAACTAAGTGATTAACGTGTAAGGCCTTTATTAGGCGGCAAGAGGCCATAGTACGGCTTTTAGAAGGCTATGCTCGTAGTTGACGTTGATACAAGGCAATGGCGCCATGGAAAACGACTTGGGACGTTGTAGATCATTATGATTGCAAAGACTAAACCCATGGCAACCTGTGCGGACCCGTGCAACGACGTATTTTATGTGTAGGGCCTTAATTATGTCGTAAAAGACCATATTACTGCTTTTAGTAGGTTATGCACGTAGTTGACGGTGATATAAGGGTATATCGCCAGGGAAAATGACTTTGGACGTTGTAGTCCTTTGAGACTGAGAAACTAGCCCAATGGCACCATGCGCAAACTCGTGGAAATACGTGATATTCGTGTAAGGCCTTAGTTAGGCTGCAAAAGGCCATACTACGGCTTGTCGAAGGCTATGCACATATTTGACGGTGATGAAAGGCCATGGCGGGAAGGAAAACGAATTGGCACGTTGCAGTCCATTGAAAATGAAAGGACTAGACCAACGATACCATGAGCAGGCTCGTGGAACTAAGTGATTAACGTGTAAGGCCTTTATTAGGCGGCAAGAGGCCATAGTACGGCTTTTAGAAGGCTATGCACGTAGTTGACGGTGATATAAGGACATGGCGCCAAGGCAAATGACTTTGGACGATGTAGTCCTTTGAGACTGAGAGAACTAGACCAATGATACAATGCGCAGGCCTCTGGAAGTACTTGATTTCGTGTAAGGCCTTTATTAGGCGGCAAAAGGCCATGGTACGGCTTTTAGAAGGCTATGCACATATTTGACGGTGATAAAAGGCCATGCCGTGAAGGAAAACGAATTGGCACGTTGCAGTCCATTGAGAATGAAATGACTAGACCAATGATACCATGCGCAGGCTTGTGGAACCACGTAATTCACGTGTAAGGCCTTTATTAGGCCGCAAAAGCCAAGTTACGGCTTTTAGAAGGGTATCCACGTAGTTAAGGGTGATATAAAGGCATGGCGCCATGGAAAACGACTTGGGACGTTGTAGATCATTATGACTGCAAGGACTAAACCCATGGCAACCTGTGCAGAACCGTGCAACGACGTATGTTATGTGTAGGGTGTTTATTAGGCCGCAAAAAGCCATATTACTCCTTTTAGAACGCTATGCACGTAGTTGACGGTGATATAAGGGCATGGTGCAAAGGCAAATGACTTAGCACGTTGTAGTCCTTTGAGACTGAGAAACTAGCCCAATGGCACCATGCATAGACTCGTGGAAATACGTGATATTCGTGTAAGGCCTTTATTAGGCGGTAAAAAGCCATATTACTGCCTTTAGAAGGCTATGCACGTAGTTGACGGTGATATAAGGCCATGACGCCAAGGAAAACGACTTGGCACGTTGTAGTCCATTCAGACTGCAAGGACTACAGCCATGGCAACCTGTGTGGACACGTGGAACCTCGTAATTTAAGTGTAGGGCCTTTATTAGGCCGCAAAAAGCCATATTACGGCTTGTCGAAGGCTATGCAAGCAGTTGCCGGTGATATAAGGGCATGGCGTCAAGAAAAACGACTTGGCACGTTTTTAGTCCATTGAGTCTGCAAGGACTAGACCAATGCCAAGCTGCGCGAACACATGGAACCACTTAATTCAAGTGTAAGGCCTTTATTCGGCTGCAAAAGTCATGTTACGGCTTTTAGAAGGCTATCCACGTAGTTAACGGTGATATAAAGGCATGGCGCCAAGGTAAACGACTTGGAACGTTGTAGTCCATTGAGACTGCAAGGACTAGAACAATGGCATGCTGCGCGAACACATGGAACCACGTAATTCAAATGTAAGGACTTTATTGAGCCGCAAAAGCCATATTACGGCTTTTAGAAGGCTTTGCACGTAGTTGAGGGTGATATAAGGGCATGCCGCCAAGGAAAATGACTTTGGACGATGTAGTCCTCTGAGACTGAGATAACTAGACCAATGGCACCATGCGCAGAGTCGCGGAAATACATGATTACGTGTAAGGCCTTTATTAGGCGGCAAGAGGCCATATTACGGCTTTTAAAAGGCTATGCACGTAGTTGACGGTGATATAAGGGTATGGCGCCAGGGAAAATGACTTTGGACGTTGTAGTCCTTTGAGACAGAGAGAACTCGACCAATGGTACCATGCGCAAACTCGTGGAAATACGTGATTTTCGTGTAAGGCCTTAGTTAGGCTGCAAAATGCCATACTACGGCTGGTCAAAGGCTATGCACGCAATTGCCGGTGATATAAGAGAAACGACTTGGGACGTTGTAGTCCATTCAGACTGCAAGGACTAGACCAATGGCAAGTTGCGCGAACACGTGGAACAACGTAATTCACGTGTAAGGCCTTAATTATGTCGTTAAAGACCATATTATGGCCTTTAGAAGGCCATGCACGTAGTGGACGATGATAAAAGGCCATGGCACCAAGGAAAACAACTTGGCACGTTGCAGTCCATTGAGAATGAAAGGACCAGACCAATGATACAATGCGCAGGCCTCTGGAAGTACTTGATTTCGTGTAAGGCCTTTATTAGGCGGCAAGAGGCCATAGTACGGCTTTTAGAAGGCTATGCACATATTTGACGGTGATATAAGGCCATGACGCCAAGGAAACCGACTTGAAACGTTGTAGTCCATTGAGACTGAAAGGTCTAGACCAATGATACCATGAGCAGGCTCGTGGAACTAAGTGATTAACGTGTAAGGCCTTTATTAGGCGGCAAGAGGCCATAGTACGGCTTTTAGAAGGTTTTGCTCGTAGTTGACGTTGATACAAGGCATTGGCGCCATGGAAAACGACTTGGGACGTTGTAGATCATTATGATTGCAAAGACTAAACCCATGGCAACCTGTGCGGACCCGTGCAACGACGTATTTTATGTGTAGGGCCTTAATTATGTCGTAAAAGACCATATTACTGCTTTTAGAAGGCTATCCACGTAGTTGACGGTGATATAAGGACATGGCGCCAAGGCAAATGACTTTGGACGATGTAGTCCTTTGAGACTGAGAGAACTAGACCAATGATACAATGCGCAGGCCTCTGGAAGTACTTGATTTCGTGTAAGGCCTTTATTAGGCGGCAAGAGGCCATAGTACGGCTTTTAGAAGGCTATGCACATATTTGACGGTGATAAAAGGCCATGGCGGGAACGAAAACGAATTGGCACGTTGCAGTCCATTGAGAATGAAAGGACTAGACCAATGATACCATGCGCAGGCTTGTGGAACCACGTAATTCACGTGTAAGGCCTTTATTAGGCCGCAAAAGCCAAGTTACGGCTTTTAGAAGGGTATCCACGTAGTTAAGGGTGATATAAAGGCATGGCGCCATGGAAAACGACTTGGGACGTTGTAGATCATTATGACTGCAAGGACTAAACCCATGGCAACCTGTGCAGACCCGTGCAACGACGTATGTTATGTGTAGGGCCTTAATTATTTCGTAAAAGACCATATTACTGCTTTTAGAAGGTTATGTACGTAGTTGACGGTGATATAAGGGTATGGCGCCAGGGAAAATGACTTTGGACGTTGTAGTCCTTTGAGACAGAGAGAACTAGACCAATGGTACCATGCGCAAACTCGTGGAAATACGTGATTTTCGCGTAAGGCCTTTATTAGGCGGCAAAAAGCCATATTACTGCTTTTAGAAAGCTATGCACGTAGTTGACGGTGATATAAGGCCATGACGCCAAGAAAAACGACTTGGCACGTTGCAGTCCATTCAGACTGCAAAGACTAGAGCCATGGCAACCTGTGTGGACACGTGGAACCTCGTAATTTAAGTGTAGGGCCTTTATTAGTCCGCAAAAACACATATTACGACTTTTAGAAGGCTATGCACGTAGTTGATGGTGATACAAGGCCATGACGCCAAGGAAACCGACTTGGAACGTTGTAGTCCATTGAGACTGAAAGGTCTAGACCAGTGATACCATGAGCAGTCTCGTGGAACTAAGTGATTAACGTGTAAGGCCTTTATTAGGCGGCAAGAGGCCATAGTACGGCTTTTAGAAAGCTATGCACGCAATTGCCGGTGATATAAGAGCATGGCGTCAAGGAAACCGAATTGGCACGTTGCAGTCCATTGAGAATGAAAGGACTAGACCAATGATACCATGCGCAGGCTTGTGGAACCACGTAATTCACGTGTAAGGCCTTTATTAGGCCGCAAAAGCCAAATTACGGCTTTTAGAAGGGTATCCACGTAGTTAAGGGTGATATAAAGGCATGGCGCCATGGAAAACGACTTGGGACGTTGTAGATCATTATGACTGCAAGGACTAAACCCATGGCAATCTGTGCAGACCCGTGCAACGACGTATGTTATGTGTAGGGCCTTAATTATTTCGTAAAAGACCATATTACTGCTTTTAGAAGGTTATGCACGTAGTTGACGGTGATATAAGGGTATGGCGCCAGGGAAAATGATTTTGGACGTTGTAGTCCTTTGAGACAGAGAGAACTAGAGCAATGGCATCATGCGCAGACTCGTGGAAATACGTGATTTTCGTGTAAGGCCTTAATTAGGCTGCAAAAGGCCATACTACGGCTTGTCGAAGGCTATGCAAGCAGTTGCCGGTGATATAAGGGCATGGCGTCAAGAAAAACGACTTGGCACGTTTTTAGTCCTTTGAGACTGAGAGAACTAGACCAATAGGAAGCTGCGCGGACATGTGGAACCACGTAATTTACGTGTAAGGTCTTTATTAGGCCGCAAAAGCCATATTACGGCTTTTAGAAAGTTATGCACGTAGTTGACGGTGATATAAGAGCATGGCGTCAAAGAAAACGGCTTGGGACGTTGTAGTCCATTGAGACTGCAAGGACTAGACCAATGGCAAGATGTGCGAGCACATGGAACCACGTAATTCACGTGTAAGGCCTTTATTAAGCCGCAAAGCCATATTACGGCTTTTAGAAGGCTATGCACGTAGTTAACGGTGATATAAGGGCGTTGCGCCAAGGAAAACGACTTGGCACGATGCAATCCATTGAGAATGAAAGAACTAGACCAATGATACCTTGCCAAGGCTTGTGGAACCACGTATTTTAAGTGTAGGGCCTTAATTATGTCGTAAAAGACCATATTACGGCTTTTAGAAGGCCATGCACGTAGTGGACGATGATAAAAGGCCATGGCGCCAAGGAAAACGACTTGGCACGTTGCAGTCCATTGAGAATGAAAGGACTGGACCAATGATACCATGCGCAGGCTTGTGGAACCACGTAATTTACGTGTAAGGCCTTTATTAGGCCGCAAAGCCATATTACCCCTTTTAGAAGGCTATGCACGTAGTTGACGGTGATATAAGGGCATAGCGCCAAGAAAAACGACTTGGCACGTTGCAGTCCATTCAGACTGCAAAGACTAGAGCCATGGCAACCTGTGTGGACACGTGGAACCTCGTAATTTAAGTGTAGGGCCTTTATTAGTCCGCAAAAACACATATTACGACTTTTAGAAGGCTATGCACGTAGTTGATGGTGATACAAGGCCATGACGCCAAGGAAACCGACTTGGAACGTTGTAGTCCATTGAGACTGAAAGGTCTAGACCAGTGATACCATGAGCAGTCTCGTGGAACTAAGTGATTAACGTGTAAGGCCTTTATTAGGCCGCAAAAGCCAAATTACGGCTTTTAGAAGGGTATCCACGTAGTTAAGGGTGATATAAAGGCATGGCGCCATGGAAAACGACTTGGGACGTTGTAGATCATTATGACTGCAAGGATTAAACCCATGGCAATCTGTGCAGACCCGTGCAACGACGTATGTTATGTGTAGGGCCTTAATTATTTCGTAGAAGACCATATTACTGCTTTTAGAAGGTTATGCACGTAGTTGACGGTGATATAAGGGTATGGCGCCAGGGAAAATGACTTTGGACGTTGTAGTCCTTTGAGACAGAGAGAACTAGAGCAATGGCATCATGCGCAGACTCGTGGAAATACATGATTTTCGTGTAAGGCCTTAATTAGGCTGCAAAAGGCCATACTACGGCTTGTCGAAGGCTATGCAAGCAGTTGCCGGTGATATAAGGGCATGGCGTCAAGAAAAACGACTTGGCACGTTTTTAGTCCTTTGAGACTGAGAGAACTAGACCAATAGGAAGCTGCGAGCACATGGAACCACGTAATTCACGTGTAAGGCCTTTATTAAGCCGCAAAGCCATATTACGGCTTTTAGAAGGCTATGCACGTAGTTAACGGTGATATAAGGGCGTTGCGCCAAGGAAAACGACTTGGCACGATGCAATCCATTGAGAATGAAAGAACTAGACCAATGATACCTTGCCAAGGCTTGTGGAACCACGTATTTTAAGTGTAGGGCCTTAATTATGTCGTAAAAGACCATATTACGGCTTTTAGAAGGCCATGCACGTAGTGGACGATGATAAAAGGCCATGGCGCCAAGGAAAACGACTTGGCACGTTGCAGTCCATTGCGAATGAAAGGACTGGACCAATGATACCATGCGCAGGCTTGTGGAACCACGTAATTTACGTGTAAGGCCTTTATTAGGCCGCAAAGCCATATTACCCCTTTTAGAAGGCTATGCACGTAGTTGACGGTGATATAAGGGCATGGCGCCAAGGCAAATGACTTTGGACGATGTAGTCTTTTGGGACTGAAAGTAGTAGACCAATAGCAAGCTGCGCGGACATGTGGAACCACGTAATTCCCGTGTAAAGCCTTAATTAGGCAGCAAAAAGCCATAATACGGCTTCTAGAAAGCTTTGCACGTAGTTGATGGTGATATAAGGCCAGGACGCCAAGGAAACCGACTTGGAACGTTGTAGTCCATTGAGACCGAATGGTCTAGACCAATGATACCATGAGCAGGCTCGTGGAACTAAGTGATTAACGTGTAAGGCCTTTATTAGGCGGCAAGAGGCCATAGTACGGCTTTTAGAAGGCTATGTTCTTAGTTGACGTTGATATAAGGCAATGGCGCCATGGAAAACGACTTGGGACGTTGTAGATCATTAAGACTGCAAGGACTAAACCCATGGCAACCTTTGCGGACCCGTGGAACCACGTATTTTAAGTGTAGGGCCTTAATTTTGTCGTAAAAGAGTATATTACTGCTTTTAGAAGGCTGTGCACGTAGTTGACGGTGATATAAGGCCATGGCGCCAAGGCAAATGACTTAGCACGTTGTAGTCCTTTGAGACTGAGAGAACTAGACCAATAGCACCATGCGCAGGCTTGTGGAACCACGTAATTTACGTGTAAGGCCTTTATTAGGCCGCAAATCCATATTACGGCTTTTAGAAGGGTATGCACGTAGTTGACGGTGATATAAGGGCATGGCGCCAAGGCAAATGACTTTGGACGTTGTAGTCCATTGAGACTGCAAAGACTAGACCAATGGCAAGCTGCGCGAACACGTGGAACCACGTAATTCACGTGTAAGGACTTTATTGAGCCGCTAAAGCCATATTACGGCTTTTAGAAGGCTATGCACGTAGTTGACGGTGATATAAGGCCATGGCGCCAAGGCAAATGACTTAGCACGATGCAATCCATTGAGAATGAAAGAACTAGACCAATGATACCTTGACAAGGCTTGTGGAACCACGTATTTTAAGGGTAGGGCCTTAATTATGTCGTAAAAGACCATATTACGGCTTTTAGAAGGCCATGCACGTAGTGGACGATGATAAAAGGCCATGGCGCCAAGGAAAACGACTTGGCACGTTGGAGTCCATTGAGAATGAAAGGACCAGACCAATGATACAATGCGCAGGCCTCTGGAAATACTTGATTTCGTGTAAAGCCTTTATTAGGCGGCAAGAGGCCATAGTACGGCTTATAGAAGGCTATGCACATATTTGACGGTGATAAAAGGCCATGGCGGCAAGGAAAACGAATTGGCACGTTGCAGTCCATTGAGAATGAAAGGACTAGACCAATGATACCATGCGCAGGCTTGTGGAACCGCGTAAATTACGTGTAAGGCCTTTATTAGGCCGCAAAGCCATATTACCCCTTTTAGAAGGCTATGCACGTAGTTGACGGTGATATAAGGGCATGGCGCCAGGGAAAATGACTTTGGACGTTGTAGTCCTTTGAGACAGAGAAAACTAGACCAATGGTACCATGCGCAAACTCGTGGAAATACGTGATTTTCGTGTAAGGCCTTTATTAGGCGGCAAAAAGCCATATTACGGCTTTTAGTAGGCTATGCACGTAGTTGACGTTGATATAAGGCAATGGCGCCATGGAAAAGGACTTGGGACGTTGTAGATCATTAAGACTGCAATGACTAAACCCATGGCAACTGTGCGGACCCGTGGAACCACGTATTTTAAGTGTAGGGCCTTAATTATGTCGTAAAAGACCATAGTACGGCTTTTAGGAGGCCATGCACGTAGTGGACGATGATAAAAGGCCATGGCGCCAAGGAAAACGACTTGGCACGTTGCAGTCCATTGAGAACGAAAGGACCAGCCCAATGGCACCATGCGCAGACTCGTGGAAATACGTGATATTCGTGTAAGGCCTTAGTTAGGCTGCAAAAGGCCATACTACGGCTTGTCGAAGGCTATGCACGCAATTGCCAGTGATATAAGAGCATGGCGTCAAGGAAAACGCCTTGGGACGTTGTAGTCCATTCAGACTGCAAGGACTAGAGCCATGGCAACCTGTGCAGACACGTGGAACCACGTAATTTAAGTGTAGGGTCTTTATTAGGCCGCAAAAAGCCATATTACGCCTTTTAGAAGGCTATGCACGTAGTTGACGGTGATATAAGGGCATGGCGCCAAGGCAAATGACTATGGATGTTGTACTCCTTTGAGACAGAGAGAACTAGAGCAATGGCATCATGCGCAGACTCGTGGAAATACGTGATTTTCGTGTAAGGCCTTAATTAGGCTGCAAAAGGCCATACTACGGCTTGTCGAAGGCTATGCAAGCAGTTGCCGGTGATATAAGGGCATGGCGTCAAGAAAAACGACTTGGCACGTTTTTAATCCTTTGAGACTGAGAGAACTAGACCAATAGGAAGCTGCGCGGACATGTGGAACCACGTAATTCACGTGTAAAGCCTTAATTAGGCCGCAAAAAGCCATAATACGGCTTTTAGAAAGCTTTGCACGTAGTTGATGGTGATACAAGGCCATGACGCCAAGAAAACCGACTTGGAACGTTGTAGTCCATTGAGACTGAAAGGTCTAGAGCAATGATGCCATGAGCAGTCTCGTGGAACTAAGTGATTAACGTGTAAGGCTTTTATTAGGCGGCAAGAGGCCATAGTACGGCTTTTAGAAGGCTATGCTCGTAGTTGACGTTGATATAAGGCAATGGCGACATGGAAAACGACTTGGGACGTTGTAGATCATTATGAGTGCAAGGACTAAGCCCATGGCAACCTGTGCGGCCCCGTGCAACGACGTATTTTATGTGTAGGGCTTAATTATGTCGTAAAAGACCATATTACTGCTTTTAGAAGGCTATGCACGTAGTTAACGGTGATATAAGGGCATTGCGCCAAGGAAAACGACTTGGCACGATGCAATCCATTGAGAATGAAAGAACTAGACCAATGATACCTTGCCAAGGCTTGTGGAACCACGTATTTTAAGTGTAGGGCCTTAATTATGTCGTAGAAGACCATATTACGGCTTTTAGAAGGCCATGCACGTAGTGGACGATGATAAAAGGCCATGGCGCCAAGGAAAACGACTTGGCACGTCGCAGTCCATTGAGAATGAAAGGACCAGACCAATGATACAATGCGCAGGCCTCTGGAAATACTTGATTTCGTGTAAGGCCTTTATTAGGCGGCAAGAGGCCATAGTACGGCTTATAGAAGGCTATGCACATATTTGACGGTGATAAAAGGCCATGGCGGCAAGGAAAACGAATTGGCACGTTGCAGTCCATTGAGAATGAAAGGACTAGACCAATGATACCATGCGCAGGCTTGTGGAACCGCGTAATTTACGTGTAAGGCCTTTATTAGGCCGCACAGCCATACTACCCCTTTTAGAAGGCTATGAACGTAGTTGACGGTGATATAAGGGCATGGCGCCAAGGCAAATGACTTTGGACGATGTAGTCTTTTGGGACTGAAAGAAGTAGACCAATAGCAAGCTGCGCGGACATGTGGAACCACGTAATTCCCGTGTAAAGCCTTAATTAGGCCGCAAAAAGCCATAATACGGCTTCTAGAAAGCTTTGCACGTAGTTGATGGTGATATAAGGCCGGGACGCCAAGGAAACCGACTTGGAACGTTGTAGTCCATTGAGACCGAATGGTCTAGACCAATGATACCATGAGCAGGCTCGTGGAACTAAGTGATTAACGTGTAAGGCCTTTATTAGGCGGCAAGAGGCCATAGTACGGCTTTTAGAAGGCTATGTTCTTAGTTGACGTTGATATAAGGCAATGGCGCCATGGAAAACGACTTGGCACGTTTTTAGTCCTTTGAGACTGAGAGAACTAGACCAATAGGAAGCTGCGCGGACATGTGGAACCACGTAATTCACGTGTAAAGCCTTAATTAGGCCGCAAAAAGCCATAATACGGCTTTTAGAAAGCTTTGCACGTAGTTGATGGTGATACAAGGCCATGACGCCAAGAAAACCGACTTGGAACGTTGTAGTCCATTGAGACTGAAAGGTCTAGAGCAATGATGCCATGAGCAGTCTCGTGGAACTAAGTGATTAACGTGTAAGGCTTTTATTAGGCGGCAAGTGGCCTTATTACGGCTTTTAGAAGGCTATGCTCGTAGTTGACGTTGATATAAGGCAATGGCGCCATGGAAAACGACTTGGGACGTTGTAGATCATTATGAGTGCAAGGACTAAGCCCATGGCAACATGTGCGGCCCCGTGCAACGACGTATTTTATGTGTAGGGCTTAATTATGTCGTAAAAGACCATATTACTGCTTTTAGAAGGCTATGCACGTAGTTGACGGTGATATAAAGGCATGGCGCCAAGAAAAACGAATTGGCACGATGCAGTCCATTGAGAATGAAGGGACTAGACCAATGATACCATGCGCAGGCTTGTGGAACCACGTAATTTACGTGTAAGGTCTTTATTAGGCCGCAAAAGCCATATTACGGCTTTTAGAAAGCTATGCACGTAGTTGACGGTGATATAAGAGCATGGCGTCAAAGAAAACGACTTGGGATGTTGTAGTCCATTGAGACTGCAAGGACTAGACCAATGGCAAGCTGTGCGAGCACATGGAACCACGTAATTCACGTGTAAGGCCTTTATTAGGCCGCAAAGCCATATTACGGCTTTTAAAAGGCTATGCACGTAGTTAACGGTGATATAAGGGCAATGCGCCAAGGAAAACGACTTGGCACGTTGCAGTCCATTGCGAATGAAAGGACCAGACCAATGATACAATGCGCAGGCCTCTGGAAATACTTGATTTCGTGTAAGGCCTTTATTAGGCGGCAAGAGGCCATAGTACGGCTTATAGAAGGCTATGCACATATTTGACGGTGATAAAAGGCCATGGCGGCAAGGAAAACGAATTGGCACGTTGCAGTCCATTGAGAATGAAAGGACTAGACCAATGATACCATGCGCAGGCTTGTGGAACCGCGTAATTTACGTGTAAGGCCTTTATTAGGCCGCAAAGCCATATTACCCCTTTTAGAAGGCTATGCACGTAGTTGACGGTGATATAAGGGCATGGCGCCAAGGCAAATGACTTTGGACGATGTAGTCTTTTGGGACTGAAAGAAGTAGACCAATAGCAAGCTGCGCGGACATGTGGAACCACGTAATTCCCGTGTAAAGCCTTAATTAGGCCGCAAAAAGCCATAATACGGCTTCTAGAAAGCTTTGCACGTAGTTGATGGTGATATAAGGCCAGGACGCCAAGGAAACCGACTTGGAACGTTGTAGTCCATTGAGACCGAATGGTGTAGACCAATGATACCATGAGCAGGCTCGTGCAACTAAGTGATTAACGTGTAAGGCCTTTATTAGGCGGCAAGAGGCCATAGTACGGCTTTTAGAAGGCTATGTTCTTAGTTGACGTTGATATAAGGCAATGGCGCCATGGAAAACGACTTGGCACGTTGTAGATCATTAAGACTGCAAGGACTAAACCTATGGCAACCTTTGCGGACCCGTGGAACCACGTATTTTAAGTGTAGGGCCTTAATTATGTCGTAAAAGAGTATATTACTGCTTTTAGAAGGCTGTGCACGTAGTTGACGGTGATATAAGGCCATCGCGCCAAGGCAAATGACTTAGCACGTTGTAGTCCTTTGAGACTGAGAGAACTAGACCAATAGCACCATGCGCAGGCTTGTGGAACCACGTAATTTACGTGTAAGGCCTTTATTAGGCCGCAAATCCATATTACGGCTTTTAGAAGGGTATGCACGTAGTTGACGGTGATATAAGGGCATGGCGCCAAGGCAAATGACTTTGGACGTTGTAGTCCATTGAGACTGCAAAGACTAGACCAATGGCAAGCTGCGCGAACACGTGGAACCACGTAATTCACGTGTAAGGACTTTATTGAGCCGCTAAAGCCATATTACGGCTTTTAGAAGGCTATGCACGTAGTTGACGGTGATATAAGGGCATGCCGTCAAGGAAAACGACTTGGGACGTTGTAGTCCATTGAGACTGCAAGGACTAGACCAATGGCAAGCTGCGCGAACAGGTGGAACAACGTAATTCACGTGTAAGGCCTTTATTAGGCCGCAAAAGCCATATTACGGCTTTTAGAAAGCTATGCACGTAGTTGACGGTGATATAAGAGCATGCCGCCAAGACAAATGACTTTGGACGATGTAGTCCTTTGAGACTGAAAGAAGTAGACCAATAGCAAGCTGCGCGGACATGTGGAACCACGTAATTCGCGTGTAAAGCCTTAATTAGGCCGCAAAAAGCCATAATACGGCATCTAGAAAGCTTTGCACGTAGTTGATGGTGATATAAGGCCAGGACGCCAAGGAAACCGCCTTGGAACGTTGTAGTCCATTGAGACTGAATGGTCTAGACCAATGATACCATGAGCAGGTTCGTGGAACTAAGTGATTAACGTGTAAGGCCTTTATTAGGCGGCAAGAGGCCATAGTACGGCTTTTAGAAGGCTATGTTCGTAGTTGACGTTGATATAAGGCAATGGCGCCATGGAAAACGACTTGGGACGTTGTAGACCATTCAGACTGCAAGGACTAGAGCCATGGCAACCTGTGCGGACCCGTGCAACGACGTATTTTATGTGTAGGGCCTTAATTATGTCGTGAAAGACCATATTACTGCTTTTAGAAGGTTATGCACGTAGTTGACGGTGATATAAGAGTATGGCGCCTGGGAAAATGACTTTGGACGTTGTAGTCCTTTGAGACAGAGAAAACTAGACCAATGGTACCATGCGCAAACTCGTGGAAATACGTGATTTTCGTGTAAGGCCTTTATTAGGCGGCAAAAAGCCATATTACGGCTTTTAGTAGGCTATGCACGTAGTTGACGTTGATATAAGGGCATGCCGTCAAGGAAAACGACTTGGGACGTTGTAGTCCATTGAGACTGCAAGGACTAGACTAATGGCAAGCTGCGCGAACAGGTGGAACAACGTAATTCACGTGTAAGGCCTTTATTAGGCCGCAAAAGCCATATTACGGCTTTTAGAAAGCTATGCACGTAGTTGACGGTGATATAAGAGCATGGCGTCAAAGAAAACGACTTGGGACGTTGTAGTCCATTGAGACTGCAAGGACTAGACCAATGGCAAGCTGTGCGAACACGTGGAACCACGTAATTCACGTGTAAGGCCTTTATTAGGCCGCAAAGCCATATTACGGCTTTTAGAAGGCTATGCACGTAGTTAACGGTGATATAAGGGCATTGCGTCAAGGAAAACGACTTGGCACGATGCAGTCCATTGAGAATGAAAGAACTAGACCAATGATACCTTGCCAAGGCTTGTGGAACCACGTATTTTAAGGGTAGGGCCTTAATTATGTCGTAAAAGACCATATTACGGCTTTTAGAAGGCCATGCACGTAGTGGACGA
The DNA here is from genome assembly GCF_029227915.1 of Hydractinia symbiolongicarpus. NCBI lineage: Eukaryota > Metazoa > Cnidaria > Hydrozoa > Anthoathecata > Hydractiniidae > Hydractinia > Hydractinia symbiolongicarpus. The sequence goes on from NC_079877.1 coordinate 19,525,769, forward strand.
TGATAAAAGGCCATGGCGCCAAGGAAAACGACTTGGCACGTTGCAGTCCATTGAGAATGAAAGGACCAGACCAATGATACAATGCGCAGGCCTCTGGAAATACTTGATTTCGTGTAAGGCCTTTATTAGGCGGCAAGAGGCCATAGTACGGCTTATAGAAGGCTATGCACATATTTGACGGTGAGGAAAGGCCATGGCGGCAAGGAAAACGAATTGGCACGTTGCAGTCCATTGAGAATGAAAGGACTAGACCAATGATACCATGCGCAGGCTTGTAGAACCGCGTAATTTACGTGTACGGCCTTTATTAGGCCGCAAAGCCATATTACCCCTTTTAGAAGGCTATGCACGTAGTTGACGGTGATATAAGGGCATGGCGCCAAGGCAAATGACTTTGGACGATGTAGTCCTTTGAGACTGAAAGAAGTAGACCAATAGCAAGCTGCGCGGACATGTGGAACCACGTAATTCGCGTGTAAAGCCTTAATTAGGCCGCAAAAAGCCATAATACGGCATCTAGAAAGCTTTGCACGTAGTTGATGGTGATATAAGGCCAGGACGCCAAGGAAACCGCCTTGGAACGTTGTAGTCCATTGAGATTGAATGGTCTAGACCAATGATACCATGAGCAGGCTCGTGGAACTAAGTGATTAACGTGTAAGGCCGTTATTAGGCGGCAAGAGGCCATAGTACGGCTTTTAGAAGGCTATATTCGTAGTTGACGTTGATATAAGGCAATGGCGCCATGGAAAACGACTTGGGACGTTGTAGACCATTCAGACTGCAAGGACTAGAGCCATGGCAACCTGTGCGGACCCGTGCAACGACGTATTTTATGTGTAGGGCCTTAATTATGTCGTAAAAGACCATATTACTGCTTTTAGAAGGTTATGCACGTAGTTGACGGTGATATAAGGGTATGGCGCCAGGGAAAATGACTATGGATGTTGTACTCCTTTGAGACAGAGAGAACTAGAGCAATGGCATCATGCGCAGACTCGTGGAAAAACGTGATTTTCGTGTAAGGCCTTAATTAGGCTGAAAAAGGCCATACTACGGCTTGTCGAAGGCTATGCAAGCAGTTGCCGGTGATATAAGGGCATGGCGTCAAGAAAAACGACTTGGCACGTTTTTAGTCCTTTGAGACTGAGAGAACTAGACCAATAGGAAGCTGCGCGGACATGTGGAACCACGCAATTCACGTGTAAAGCCTTAATTAGGCCGCAAAAAGCCATAATACGGCTTTTAGAAAGCTTTGCACGTAGTTGAAGGTGATACAAGGCCATGACGCCAAGAAAACCGACTTGGAACGTTGTAGTCCATTGAGATTGAAAGGTCTAGAGCAATGATGCCATGAGCAGTCTCGTGGAACTAAGTGATTAACGTGTAAGGCTTTTATTAGGCGGCAAGAGGCCATAGTACGGCTTTTAGAAGGCTATGCTCGTAGTTGACGTTGATATAAGGCAATGGCGCCATGGAAAACGACTTGGGACGTTGGAGTCCATTGAGACTGCAAGGACTAGACCAATGGCAAGCTGTGCGAGCACATGGAACCACGTAATTCACGTGTAAGGCCTTTATTAGGCCGCAAAGCCATATTACGGCTTTTAGAAGGCTATGCACGTAGTTAACGGTGATATAAGGGCATTGCGCCAAGGAAAACGACTTGGCACGATGCAATCCATTGAAAATGAAAGAACTAGACCAATGATACCTTGCCAAGGCTTGTGGAACCACGTATTTTAAGTGTAGGGCCTTAATTATGTCGTAAAAGACCATATTACGGCTTTTAGAAGGCCATGCACGTAGTGGACGATGATAAAAGGCCATGGCGCCAAGGAAAACGACTTGGCACGTTGCAGTCCATTGAGAATGAAAGGACCAGACCAATGATACAATGCGCAGGCCTCTGGAAATACTTGATTTCGTGTAAGGCCTTTATTAGGCGGCAAGAGGCCATAGTACGGCTTATAGAAGGCTATGCACATATTTGACGGTGATAAAAGGCCATGGCGGCAAGGAAAACGAATTGGCACGTTGCAGTCCATTGAGAATGAAAGGACTAGACCAATGATACCATGCGCAGGCTTGTGGAACCGCGTAATTTACGTGTAAGGCCTTTATTAGGCCGCAAAGCCATATTACCCCTTTTAGAAGGCTATGCACGTAGTTGACGGTGATATAAGGGCATGGCGCCAAGGCAAATGACTTTGGACGATGTAGTCCTTTGAGACTGAAAGAAGTAGACCAATAGCAAGCTGCGCGGACATGTGGAACCACGTAATTCGCGTGTAAAGCCTTAATTAGGCCGCAAAAAGCCATAATACGGCATCTAGAAAGCTTTGCACGTAGTTGATGGTGATATAAGACCAGGACGCCAAGGAAACCGCCTTGGAACGTTGTAGTCCATTGAGATTGAATGGTTTAGACCAATGATACCATGAGCAGGCTCGTGGAACTAAGTGATTAACGTGTAAGTCCTTTATTAGGCGGCAAGAGGCCATAGTACGGCTTTTAGAAGGCTATATTCGTAGTTGACGTTGATATAAGGCAATGGCGCCATGGAAAACGACTTGGGACGTTGTAGACCATTCAGACTGCAAGGACTAGAGCCATGGCAACCTGTGCGGACCCGTGCAACGACGTATTTTATGTGTAGGGCCTTAATTATGTCGTAAAAGACCATATTACTGCTTTTAGAAGGTTATGCACGTAGTTGACGGTGATATAAGGGTATGGCGCCAGGGAAAATGACTATGGATGTTGTACTCCTTTGAGACAGAGAGAACTAGAGCAATGGCATCATGCGCAGACTCGTGGAAAAACGTGATTTTCGTGTAAGGCCTTAATTAGGCTGAAAAAGGCCATACTACGGCTTGTCGAAGGCTATGCAAGCAGTTGCCGGTGATATAAGGGCATGGCGTCAAGAAAAACGACTTGGCACGTTTTTAGTCCTTTGAGACTGAGAGAACTAGACCAATAGGAAGCTGCGCGGACATGTGGAACCACGTAATTCACGTGTAAAGCCTTAATTAGGCCGCAAAAAGCCATAATACGGCTTTTAGAAAGCTTTGCACGTAGTTGAAGGTGATACAAGGCCATGACGCCAAGAAAACCGACTTGGAACGTTGTAGTCCATTGAGACTGAAAGGTCTAGAGCAATGATGCCATGAGCAGTCTCGTGGAACTAAGTGATTAACGTGTAAGGCTTTTATTAGGCGGCAAGAGGCCATAGTACGGCTTTTAGAAGGCTATGCTCGTAGTTGACGTTGATATAAGGCAATGGCGCCATGGAAAACGACTTGGGACGTTGGAGTCCATTGAGACTGCAAGGACTAGACCAATGGCAAGCTGTGCGAGCACATGGAACCACGTAATTCACGTGTAAGGCCTTTATTAGGCCGCAAAGCCATATTACGGCTTTTAGAAGGCTATGCACGTAGTTAACGGTGATATAAGGGCATTGCGCCAAGGAAAACGACTTGGCACGATGCAATCCATTGAAAATGAAAGAACTAGACCAATGATACCTTGCCAAGGCTTGTGGAACCACGTATTTTAAGTGTAGGGCCTTAATTATGTCGTAAAAGACCATATTACGGCTTTTAGAAGGCCATGCACGTAGTGGACGATGATAAAAGGCCATGGCGCCAAGGAAAACGACTTGGCACGTTGCAGTCCATTGAGAATGAAAGGACCAGACCAATGATACAATGCGCAGGCCTCTGGAAATACTTGATTTCGTGTAAGGCCTTTATTAGGCGGCAAGAGGCCATAGTACGGCTTATAGAAGGCTATGCACATATTTGACGGTGATAAAAGGCCATGGCGGCAAGGAAAACGAATTGGCACGTTGCAGTCCATTGAGAATGAAAGGACTGGACCAATGATACCATGCGCAGGCTTGTGGAACCACGTAATTTACGTGTAAGGCCTTTATTAGGCCGCAAAGCCATATTACCCCTTTTAGAAGGCTATGCACGTAGTTGACGGTGATATAAGGGCATGGCGCCAAGGCAAATGACTTTGGACGATGTAGTCTTTTGGGACTGAAATAAGTAGACCAATAGCAAGCTGCGCGGACATGTGGAACCACGTAATTCCCGTGTAAAGCCATAATTAGGCAGCAAAAAGCCATAATACGGCTTCTAGAAAGCTTTGCACGTAGTTGATGGTGATACAAGGCCATGACGCCAAGGAAGCCGACTGGGAACGTTGTAGTCCATTGAGACTGAAAGGTCTAGACCAATGATACCATGAGCAGTCCCATGGAACCAAGTGATTAACGTGTAAGGCCTTTACTAGGCGGCAAGAGGCCATAGTACAGCTTTTAGAAGGCTATGCTCGTAGTTGACGTTGATATAAGGCAATAGCGCCATGGAAAACGACTTGGGACGTTTTAGATCATTATGACTGCAAGGGTTAAACCCATGGCAACCTGTGCGGACCCGTGCAACAACGTGTTTTATGTGTAGGGCCTTAATTATGTCGTAAAAGACCATATTACTGCTTTTAGAAGGCTGTGCACGTAGTTGACGGTGATATAAGGGCATCGCGCCAAGAAAAACGACTTGGCACGATGCAGTCCATTGAGAATGAAAGGACTAGAACTATGATACCATGCACAGGCTTGTGGAACCACGTAATTTACGTGTAACGGCCTTAATTAGTCTGCAAAAGGCCATACTACGGCTTGTCGAAGTCTATGCAAGCAGTTGCCGGTGGTATAAGGGCATGGCGTCAAAGAAAACGACTTGGGACGTTGCAGTCCATTGAGAATGCAGGGACTAGACCAATGGCAAGCTGTGCGAACACGTGGAACCACGTAATTCACGTGTAAGGCCTTTATTAGGACGCAAAGCCATATTACGGCTTTTAGAATGCTATGCACGTAGTTAAGGGTGATATAAGGGCATGGCGGCAAGGAAAACGACTTGGCACGTTGCGTTCCATTGAGAATGAAGGGACTAGACCAATGATACCATGCACAAGATTATGGAACCACGTAATTTACGTGTAAAGCCTTAATTAGGCCGCAAAAAGCCATAATACGGCGTTTAGAAAGCTTTGCACGTAGTTGATGGTGATACAAGGCCATGACGCCAAGGAAACCGACTTGGAACGTTGTAGTCCATTGAGACTGAAAGGTCTGGACCAATGATACCATGAACAGTCTCGTGGAACTAAGTGATTAACGTGTAAGGCCTTTATTAGGCGGCAAGAGGCCATAGTACGGCTTTTAGAAGGCTATGCTCGTAGTTGACGTTGATACAAGGCAATGGCGCCATGGAAAACGACTTGGGACGTTGTAGATCATTATGATTGCAAGGACTAAACGCATGGCAACCTGTGCGGACCCGTGCAACGACGTATTTTATGTGTAGGGCCTTAATTATGTCGTAAAAGACCATATTATGCACGTAGTTGACGGTGATATAAGGGCATGGCGCCAGGGAAAATGACTTTGGACGTTGTAGTCCTTTGAGACAGAGAGAACTAGACCAATGGTACCATGCGCAAACTCGTGGAAATACGTGATTTTCGTGTAAGGCCTTAGTTAGGCTGCAAAAGGCCATACTACGGCTTGTCGAAAGCTATGCACGCAATTGCCGGTGATATAAGAGTATGGCGTCAAAGAAAACGACTTGGGACGTTGTAGTCCATTCAGACTGCAAGGACTAGAGCCATGGCAACCTGTGCGTACACGTGGAACCACGTAATTTAAGTGTAGGGTCTTTATTAGGCCGCAAAAAGCCATATTACGCCTTCTAGAAGGCTATGCACGTAGTTGACGGTGATATAAGGGCATGGCGCCAAGGCAAACGACTATGGATGTTGTACTCCTTTGAGACAAAGAGAACTAGAGCAATGGCATCATGTGCAGACTCGTGGAAATACGTGATTTTCGTGTAAGGCCTTAATTAGGCTGCAAAAGGCCATACTACGGCTTGTCGAAGGCTATGCAAGCAGTTGCCGGTGATATAAGGACATGGCGTCAAGGAAAACGACTTGGGACGTTGTAGTCCATTGGGACTGCAAAGACTAGACCAATGGCAAGTTGCGCAAACACGTGGAACCACGTAATTCACGTGTATGGCCTTTATTAGGCCGCAAAAGCCATATTACGGCTTGTCGAAGGCTATGCAAGCAGTTGCCGGTGATATAAGGGCATGGCGTCAAGAAAAACGACTTGGCACGTTTTTAGTCCATTGAGACTGCAAGGACTAGACCAATGCCAAGCTGCGCGAACACGTGGAACCACGCAATTCACGTGTAAGGCCTTTATTAGGCCGCAAAAGCCAAATTACGGCTTTTAGAAGGGTATCCACGTAGTTAAGGGTGATATAAAGGCATGGCGCCATGGAAAACGACTTAAGACGTTGTAGATCATTATGACTGCAAGAACTAAACCCATGGCAACCTGTGCGGACCCGTGCAACGACGTATTTTATGTGTAGGGCCTTAATTATTTCGTAAAAGACCATATTACGGCTTTTAGAAGGCCATGCACTTAGTGGACGATGATAAAAGGCCATGGCGCCAAGGAAAACGACTTGGCATGATGCAGTCCATTGAGAATGAAAGGACTAGACCAATGGCAAGCTGCGTGAACACGTGGAGCCACGTAATTCACGTGTAAGGCCTACTAGAGCCATGGCAACCTGTGCTGACACGTGGAACCACGTAATTTAAGTGTAGGGTCTTTATTAGGCCGCAAAAAGCCATATTACGCCTTTTAGAACGCTATGCACGTAGTTGACGGTGATATAAGGCCATGACGCCTAGGAAAACGACTTGGCACGTTGTAGTCCATTCAGACTGCAAGTACTACAGCCATGGCAACCTGTGTGGACACGGGGAACCTCGTAATTTAAGTGTAGGGCCTTTATTAGGCAGCAAAAGCCATATTACGACTTTTAGAAGGCTATGCACGTAGTTGACGGTGATATAAGGGCATGGCGCCAAGGCAAATGACTTGGACGATGTAGTCCTTTGAGACTGAGAGAACTAGACCAATAGCAAGCTGCGCGGACATGTGGAACCACGTAATTCACTTGTAAGGACTTTATTGAGCCGCAAAAGCCATATCACGGCTTTTAGAAGGCTTTGCACGTAGTTGATGGTGATACAAGGCCGTGACGCCAAGGAAACCGACTTGGGACGTTGTAGTCCATTGATACTGAAAGGTCTAGACCAATGATACCATAAGAAGTCTCGTGGAACTAAGTGATTAACGTGTTAGGCTTTTATTAGGCGGCAAGAGGCGTAGTAGACGTAGTTGACGGTGATAAAAGGCCATGGCGGCAAGGAAAACGACTTGGCACGTTGCGGTCTATTGAGAATGAAAGGACTAGACCAATGATACCATGCTCAAGCTTGTGGAACCACGTAATTTACGTGTAAAGCCTTTATTAGGCCGCAAAAGCCATATTACGTCTTTTAGAAGGCTATGCACGTAGTTGACGGTGATATAAGGGCATGGCGCCAAGGCAAATGACTTTGGACGATGTAGTCCTTTGAGACTGAGAGAACTAGACCAATAGCAAGCTGCGCGGACATGTGGAAGCACGTAATTCAGGTGTAAAGCCTTAATTAGGCCGCAAAAAGCCATAATACGGCTTTTAGAAAGCTTTGCACGTAGTTGATGGTGATACAAGGCCATGACGCCAAGGAAACCGACTTGGAACGTTGTAGTCCATTGAGACTGAAAGGTTTAGACCAATGATACCATGAGCAGTCTCGTGGAACTAAGTGATTAACGTGTAAGGCCTTTATCAGGCGGGAAGAGGCCATAGTACGCCTTTTAGAAGGCTATGCTCGTAGTTGACGTTGATATAAGGCAATGGCGCCATGGAAAACGACTTGGGACGTTGTAGATCATTATGACTGCAAGGACTAAACCCATGGCAACCTGTGCAGACCCGTGCAACGACGTATTTTATGTGCAGGGCCTTAATTATGCCGTAAAAGACCATATTACTGCTTTTAGAAGGTTATGCACGTAGTTGACGGTGATATAAGGCCATGACGCAAAGGAAAACGACTTGGCACGTTGTAGTCCATTCAGACTGCACGGACTACAGCCATGGCAACCTGTGTGGACACGTGGAACCTCGTAATTTACGTGAAGGGCCTTTATTAGGCCGCAAAAAGCCATATTACGGCTTGTCGAAGGCTATGCAAGCAGTTGCCGGTGATATAAGGGCATGGCGTCAAGAAAAACGACTTGGCAGGTTTTTAGTCCATTAAGTCTGCAAGGACTAGACCAATGCCAAGCTGCGCGAACACATGGAACCACTTAATTCAAGTGTAAGGCCTTTATTAGGCTGCAAAAGTCATGTTACGGCTTTTAGATGGCTATCCACGTAGTTAACGGTGATATAAAGGCATGGCGCCAAGGAAAACGACTTGGAACGTTGTAGTCCATTGAGACTGCAAGGACTAGACCAATGGCAAGCTGCACGAACACATGGAATCACGTAATTCACGTGTAAGGACTTTATTGAGCCGCAAAAGCCATATTACAGCTTTTAGAAGGCTTTGCACGTAGTTGAGGGTGATATAAGGGCATGCCGCCAAGGAAAATGACTTTGGATGATGTAGTCCTCTGAGAATGAGATAACTAGACCAATGGCACCATGCGCAGACTCGTGGAAGTACATGATTTCGTGTAAGGCCTTAATTAGGCTGCAAAAGGCCATACTACGGCTTGTCGAAGGCTATGCAAGCAGTTGCCGGTTATATAAGGGCATGGCGTCAAGGAAAACGACTTGGGACGTTGTAGTTCATTGGGACTGCAAGGAGTAGACCAATGGCAAGTTGCACGAACACGTGGAACAACGTAATTCACGTGTAAGTCCTTTATTAGGCCGCAAAAGCCAAGTTACGGCTTTTAGAAGGGTATCCACGTAGTTAAGGGTGATAAAAAGGCATGGCGCCATGGAAAACGACTTGGGACGTTGTAGATCATTATGACTGCAAGGACTAAACCCATGGCAACCTGTGCGGACCCGTGGAACCACGTATTTTAAGTGTAGGGCCTTAATTATGTCGTAAAAGACCATATTACGGCATTTAGAAGGCCCTGCACGTAGTGGACGATGATAAAAGGTCATGGCACCAAGGAAAACGACTTGGCACGTTGCAGTCCATTGAGAATGAAAGGACCAGACCAATGATACAATGCGCAGGCCTCTGGAAAAATTTGATTTTGTGTAAGGCCTTTATTAGGCGGCAAGAGGCCATAGTACGGCTTTTAGAAGGCTATGGATATAATTGACGGTGATAAAAGGCCATGGCGGGAAGGAAAACGAATTGGCACGTTGCAGTCCATTGAGAATGAAAGGACTAGACCAATGATACCATGCGCAGGCTTGTGGAACCACGTAATTTACGTGTAAGGCCTTTATTAGGCCGCAAAAGCCATATTACGTCTTTTAGAAGGCTATGCACGTACTTGACCGTGATATAAGGGCATGGCGCCAAGGCAAATGACTTTGAACGATGTAGTCCTTTGAGACTGAGAGAACTAGACCAATAGCAAGCTGCGCGGACATGTGGAACCACGTAATTCAGGTGTAAAGCCTTAATTAGGCCGCAAAAAGCCATAATACGGCTTTTAGAAAGCTTTGCACGCAGTTGATGGTGATACAAGGCCATGACGCCAAGGAAACCGACTTGGCACGTTGTAGTCCATTCAGACTACAAGGACTAGAGCCATGGCAACCTGTGCAGACCCGTGCAACGACGTATTTTATGTGTAGGGCCTTAATTATGTCGTAAAAAACCATATTACTGCTTTTAGAAGGTTATGCACGTAGTTGACGGTGATATAAGGGTATGGCGCCAGGGAAAATGACTTTGGACGTTGTAGTCCTTTAAGACAGAGAGAACTAGACCAATGGTACCATGTGCAAACTCGTGGAAATACGTGATTTTCGTGTAAGGCCTTAGTTAGGCTGCAAAAGGCCATACTACGGCTTGTCGAAGGCTATGCACGAGGTTGCCGGTGATATGAGAGCATGGCGTCAAGGAAATCGACTTGGGACGTTGTAGTCCATTCAGACTGCAAGGACTACAGCCATGGCAACATGTGCAGACACGTGGAACCACGTAATTTAAGTGTAGGGCCTTTATTAGGCCGCAAAATGCCATATTACGACTTTTAGAAGGCTATGCACGTGGTTGGCGGTGATATAAAGATATGGCGCCAGGGAAAATGACTTTGGACGTTGTAGTCCTTTAAGACAGAGGGAACTAGACCAATGGTACCATGTGCAAACTCGTGGAAATACGTGATTTTCGTGTAAGGCCTTAGTTAGGCTGCAAAAGACCATATTACTGCTTTTAGAAGGCTATGCACGTAGTTGACGGTGATAAAAGGCCATGGCGGCAAGGAAAACGACTTGGCACGTTGCGGTCCATTGAGAATAAAAGGACTAGACCAATGATACCATGCGCAGGCTTGTGGAACCACGTAATTTACGTGTAAGGCCTTTATTAGGCCGCAAAAGCCATATTACGGCTTTTAGAAGGCTATGCACGTAGTTGACGGTGATAAAAGGCCATGTAGCCAAAGAAAACGACTTGGCATGATGCAGTTCATTGAGAATGAAAGGTCTAGAACAATGGCAAGCTGCGCGAACACGTGGAGATACGTGACTTTCGTGTAAGGCTTTTATTAGGCGGCAAAAAGCCATATTACGGCTTTTAGAGAGCTATGCACGTAGTTGACGGTGATAAAAGGCCATGGCGCCAGGGAAAACGACTTGGCACTTTGCAGTCCATTCAGAATGAAAGGACTAGACCAATGATACCATGCGCAGACTTGTGGAACCACGTAATTTACGTGTAAGGCCTTAATTAGGCGACAAGAGGCCATAGTACGACTTTTTCCATTGAGACTGCAGGGACTAGACCAGTGGCAAGCTGCGCGGACACGTGGAGCCACGTGGCTATGCTCTAGTCGACGTTGATATCAGGCAATGGCGCCATGAAAAACGACTTGGGACGTTGTAGTCCATTCAGACTGCAAGGACTAGGGCCATGGCAACATGTGCAGACACGTGGAACCACGTAATTTAAGTGTAGGGCCTTTATTAGGCCGCAAAGCCATATTACCCCTTTTAGAAGGCTATGCACGTAGTTGACGGTGATATAAGGCCGTGACGCCAAGGAAACCGACTTGGAACGTTGTAGTCCATTGAGACTGAATGGTGTAGACCAATGATACCATGAGCAGGCTCGTGGAACTAAGTGATTAACGTGTAAGGCCTTTATTAGGCGGCAAGAGGCCATAGTACGGCTTTTAGAAGGCTATGTTCGTAGTTGACGTTGATATAAGGCAATGGCGCCATGGAAAACGACTTGGGACGTTGTAGATCATTAAGACTGCAAGGACTAAACCCATGGCAACCTGGGCGGACCCGTGGAACCACGTATTTTAAGTGTAGGGCCTTAATTATGTCGTAAAAGACCATATTACTGCTTTTAGAAGGCTATGCACGTAGTTGACGGTGATAAATGGCCATGGCGGCAAGAAAAACGACTTGGCACGTTGCGGTCCATTGAGAATGAAAGGACTAGACCAATGATACCATGCGCAGGCTTGTGGAACCACGTAATTTACGTGTAAGGCCTTTATTAGGCCGCAAAAGCCATATTACGTCTTTTAGAAGGCTATGCACGTAGTTGACCGTGATATAAGGCATGGCGCCAAGGCAAATGACTTTGAACGATGTAGTCCTTTGAGACTGAGAGAACTAGACCAATAGCAAGCTGCGCGGACATGTGGAACCACGTAATTCAGGTGTAAAGCCTTAATTAGGCCGCAAAAAGCCATAATACGGCTTTTAGAAAGCTTTGCACGCAGTTGATGGTGATACAAGGCCATGACGCCAAGGAAACCGACTTGGCACGTTGTAGTCCATTCAGACTGCAAGGACTAGAGCCATGGCAACCTGTGCAGACCCGTGCAACGACGTATTTTATGTGTAGGGCCTTAATTATGTCGTAAAAAACCATATTACTGCTTTTAGAAGGTTATGCACGTAGTTGACGGTGATATAAGGGTATGGCGCCAGGGAAAATGACTTTGGACGTTGTAGTCCTTTAAGACAGAGAAAACTAGACCAATGGTACCATGTGCAAACTCGTGGAAATACGTGATTTTCGTGTAAGGCCTTAGTTAGGCTGCAAAAGGCCATATTACGGCTTGTCGAAGGCTATGCACGAGGTTGCCGGTGATATGAGAGCATGGCGTCAAGGAAATCGACTTGGGACGTTGTAGTCCATTCAGACTGCAAGGACTACAGCCATGGCAACATGTGCAGACACGTGGAACCACGTAATTTAAGTGTAGGGCCTTTATTAGGCCGCAAAATGCCATATTACGACTTTTAGAAGGCTATGCACGTGGTTGGCGGTGATATAAAGATATGGCGCCAGGGAAAATGACTTTGGACGTTGTAGTCCTTTAAGACAGAGGGAACTAGACCAATGGTACCATGTGCAAACTCGTGGAAATACGTGATTTTCGTGTAAGGCCTTAGTTAGGCTGCAAAAGACCATATTAATGCTTTTAGAAGGCTATGCACGTAGTTGACGGTGATAAAAGGCCATGGCGGCAAGGAAAACGACTTGGCACGTTGCGGTCCATTGAGAATAAAAGGACTAGACCAATGATACCATGCGCAGGCTTGTGGAACCACGTAATTTACGTGTAAGGCCTTTATTAGGCCGCAAAAGCCATATTACGGCTTTTAGAAGGCTATGCACGTAGTTGACGGTGATAAAAGGCCATGTAGCCAAAGAAAACGACTTGGCATGATGCAGTTCATTGAGAATGAAAGGTCTAGAACAATGGCAAGCTGCGCGAACACGTGGAGATACGTGACTTTCGTGTAAGGCTTTTATTAGGCGGCAAAAAGCCATATTACGGCTTTTAGAGAGCTATGCACGTAGTTGACGGTGATAAAAGGCCGTGGCGCCAGGGAAAACGACTTGGCACTTTGCAGTCCATTCAGAATGAAAGGACTAGACCAATGATACCATGCGCAGACTTGTGGAACCACGTAATTTACGTGTAAGGCCTTAATTAGGCGACAAGAGGCCATAGTACGACTTTTTCCATTGAGACTGCAGGGACTAGACCAGTGGCAAGCTGCGCGGACACGTGGAGCCACGTGGCTATGCTCTAGTCGACGTTGATATCAGGCAATGGCGCCATGAAAAACGACTTGGGACGTTGTAGTCCATTCAGACTGCAAGGACTAGGGCCATGGCAACATGTGCAGACACGTGGAACCACGTAATTTAAGTGTAGGGCCTTTATTAGGCCGCAAAGCCATATTACCCCTTTTAGAAGGCTATGCACGTAGTTGACGGTGATATAAGGCCGTGACGCCAAGGAAACCGACTTGGAACGTTGTAGTCCATTGAGACTGAATGGTGTAGACCAATGATACCATGAGCAGGCTCGTGGAACTAAGTGATTAACGTGTAAGGCCTTTATTAGGCGGCAAGAGGCCATAGTACGGCTTTTAGAAGGCTATGTTCGTAGTTGACGTTGATATAAGGCAATGGCGCCATGGAAAACGACTTGGAACGTTGTAGATCATTAAGACTGCAAGGACTAAACCCATGGCAACCTGGGCGGACCCGTGGAACCACGTATTTTAAGTGTAGGGCCTTAATTATGTCGTAAAAGACCATATTACTGCTTTTAGAAGGCTATGCACGTAGTTGACGGTGATAAATGGCCATGGCGGCAAGAAAAACGACTTGGCACGTTGCGGTCCATTGAGAATGAAAGGACTAGACCAATGATACCATGCGCAGGCTTGTGGAACCACGTAATTTACGTGTAAGGCCTTTATTAGGCCGCAAAAGCCATATTACGTCTTTTAGAAGGCTATGCACGTAGTTGACCGTGATATAAGGGCATGGCGCCAAGGCAAATGACTTTGAACGATGTAGTCCTTTGAGACTGAGAGAACTAGACCAATAGCAAGCTGCGCGGACATGTGGAACCACGTAATTCAGGTGTAAAGCCTTAATTAGGCCGCAAAAAGCCATAATACGGCTTTTAGAAAGCTTTGCACGCAGTTGATGGTGATACAAGGCCATGACGCCAAGGAAACCGACTTGGCACGTTGTAGTCCATTCAGACTGCAAGGACTAGAGCCATGGCAACCTGTGCAGACCCGTGCAACGACGTATTTTATGTGTAGGGCCTTAATTATGTCGTAAAAAACCATATTACTGCTTTTAGAAGGTTATGCACGTAGTTGACGGTGATATAAGGGTATGGCGCCAGGGAAAATGACTTTGGACGTTGTAGTCCTTTAAGACAGAGAGAACTAGACCAATGGTACCATGTGCAAACTCGTGGAAATACGTGATTTTCGTGTAAGGCCTTAGTTAGGCTGCAAAAGGCCATACTACGGCTTGTCGAAGGCTATGCACGAGGTTGCCGGTGATATGAGAGCATGGCGTCAAGGAAATCGACTTGGGACGTTGTAGTCCATTCAGACTGCAAGGACTACAGCCATGGCAACATGTGCAGACACGTGGAACCACGTAATTTAAGTGTAGGGCCTTTATTAGGCCGCAAAATGCCATATTACGACTTTTAGAAGGCTATGCACGTGGTTGGCGGTGATATAAAGATATGGCGCCAGGGAAAATGACTTTGGACGTTGTAGTCCTTTAAGACAGAGGGAACTAGACCAATGGTACCATGTGCAAACTCGTGGAAATACGTGATTTTCGTGTAAGGCCTTAGTTAGGCTGCAAAAGACCATATTAATGCTTTTAGAAGGCTATGCACGTAGTTGACGGTGATAAAAGGCCATGGCGGCAAGGAAAACGACTTGGCACGTTGCGGTCCATTGAGAATAAAAGGACTAGACCAATGATACCATGCGCAGGCTTGTTGAACCACGTAATTTACGTGTAAGGCCTTTATTAGGCCGCAAAAGCCATATTACGGCTTTTAGAAGGCTATGCACGTAGTTGACGGTGATAAAAGGCCATGTAGCCAAAGAAAACGACTTGGCATGATGCAGTTCATTGAGAATGAAAGGTCTAGAACAATGGCAAGCTGCGCGAACACGTGGAGATACGTGACTTTCGTGTAAGGCTTTTATTAGGCGGCAAAAAGCCATATTACGGCTTTTAGAGAGCTATGCACGTAGTTGACGGTGATAAAAGGCCATGGCGCCAGGGAAAACGACTTGGCACTTTGCAGTCCATTCAGAATGAAAGGACTAGACCAATGATACCATGCGCAGACTTGTGGAACCACGTAATTTACGTGTAAGGCCTTAATTAGGCGACAAGAGGCCATAGTACGACTTTTTCCATTGAGACTGCAGGGACTAGACCAGTGGCAAGCTGCGCGGACACGTGGAGCCACGTGGCTATGCTCTAGTCGACGTTGATATCAGGCAATGGCGCCATGAAAAACGACTTGGGACGTTGTAGTCCATTCAGACTGCAAGGACTAGGGCCATGGCAACATGTGCAGACACGTGGAACCACGTAATTTAAGTGTAGGGCCTTTATTAGGCCGCAAAGCCATATTACCCCTTTTAGAAGGCTATGCACGTAGTTGACGGTGATATAAGGCCGTGACGCCAAGGAAACCGACTTGGAACGTTGTAGTCCATTGAGACTGAATGGTGTAGACCAATGATACCATGAGCAGGCTCGTGGAACTAAGTGATTAACGTGTAAGGCCTTTATTAGGCGGCAAGAGGCCATAGTACGGCTTTTAGAAGGCTATGTTCGTAGTTGACGTTGATATAAGGCAATGGCGCCATGGAAAACGACTTGGGACGTTGTAGATCATTAAGACTGCAAGGACTAAACCCATGGCAACCTGTGCGGACCCGTGGAACCACGTATTTTAAGTGTAGGGCCTTAATTATGTCGTAAAAGACCATATTATTGCGTTTAGAAGGCTATGCACGTAGTTGACGGTGATAAAAGGCCATGGCGGCAAGAAAAACGACTTGGCACGTTGCGGCCCATTGAGAATGAAAGGACTAGACCAATGATACCATGCGCAAGCTTGTGGAACCACGTAATTTACGTGTAAGGCCTTTATTAGGCCGCAAAAGCCATATTACGTCTTTTAGAAGGCTATGCACGTAGTTGACCGTGATATAAGGGCATGGCGCCAAGGCAAATGACTTTGGACAATGTAGTCCTTTGAGACTGAGAGAACTAGACCAATAGCAAGCTGCGCGGACATGTGGAACCACGTAATTCAGGTGTAAAGCCTTAATTAGGTCGCAAAAAGCCATAATACGGCTTTTAGAAAGCTTTGCACGTAGTTGATGGTGATACAAGGCCATGACGCCAAGGAAACCGACTTGGCACGTTGTAGTCCATTCAGACTGCAAGGACTAGAGCCATGGCAACCTGTGCGGACCCGTGCAACGACGTATTTTATGTGTAGGGCCTTAATTATGTCGTAAAAGACCATATTACTGCTTTTAGAAGGTTATGCACGTAGTTGACGGTGATATAAGGGTATGGCGCCAGGGAAAATGACTTTGGACGTTGTAGTCCTTTAAGACAGAGAGAACTAGACCAATGGTACCATGTGCAAAATCGTGGAAAAACGTGATTTTCGTGTAAGGACTTAGTTAGGCTGCAAAAGGCCATACTACGGCTTGTCGAAGGCTATGCACGAGGTTGCCGGTGATATGAGAGCATGGCGTCAAGGAAATCGACTTGGGACGTTGTAGTCCATTCAGACTGCAAGGACTAGAGCCATGGCAACATGTGCAGACACGTGGAACCACGTAATTTAAGTGTAGGGCCTTTATTAGGCGGCAAAATGCCATATTACGCCTTTTAGAAGGCTATGCACGTAGTTGATGGTGATATAAGGGCATGGCGCCAAGGCAAATGACTTAGCACGTTGTAGTCCTTTGAGACTGAGAGAACTAGACCAATAGCACCATGCGCAGACTCGTGGAAATACGTGATTTTCGTGTAAGGCCTTTATTAGGCCGCAAAAAGCCATATTACGCCTTTTAGAAGGCTATGCACGTAGTTGATGATGATATAAGGCCATGACGCCAAGGAAACCGACTTGGAACGTTGTAGTCCATTGAGACTGAATGGTCTAGACCAATAATACCATGATCAGGCTCGTGGAACTAAGTGATTAGCGTGTAAGGCTTTTATTAGGCGGCAAGAGGCCACAGAACGGCTTTTAGAAGGCTATGCACGTAGTTGATGGTGATACAAGGCCATGACGCCAAGGAAACCGACTTGGCACGTTGTAGTCCATTCAGACTGCAAGGACTAACTCCATGGCAAACTGTGCGGACCCGTGGAACCACGTATTTTAGGTGTAGGGCCTTTATTATGTCGTAAAAGACCATATTACTGCTTTTAGAAGGCTATGCACGTAGTTGACGGTGATAAAAGGCCATGGCGGCAAGGAAAACGACTTGGCACGTTGCGGTCCATTGAGAATGAAAGGACTAGACCAATGATACCATGCGCAGGCCTGTGGAACCACGTAATTTACGTGTAAGGCCTTTATTAGGCCGCAAAAGCCATATTACGGCTTTTAGAAGGCTATGCACGTAGTTGACGGTGATATAAGGGCATGGCGCCAAGGCAAATGTCTTTGGACGATGTAGTCCTTTGAGACTGAGAGAACTAGACCAATAGCAAGCTGCGCGGACATGTGGAACAACGTAATTCACGTGTAAAGCCTTAATTAGACGGCACAAAGCCATAATACGGCTTCTAGAAAGCTTTGCACGTAGTTGATGGTGATACAAGGCCATGACGCCAAGGAAACCGACTTGGAACGTTGTAGTCCATTGAGACTGAAAGGTCTAGACCAATGATACCATGAGCAGTCTCGTGGAACTAAGTGATTAACGTGTAAGGCCTTTATTAGGCGGAAAGAGGCCATAGTATGGCTTTTAGAAGGCTATGCTCGTAGTTGACGTTGATATAAGGCAATGGCGCCATGGAAAACGACTTGGGACGTTGTAGATCATTATGACTGCAAGGATTAAACCCATGGCAACCTGTGCGGACCCGTGAAACGACGTATTTTATGTGTAGGGCCTTTATTATGTCGTGAAAGACCATATTACTGCTTTTAGAAGGTTATGCACGTAGTTGACGGTGATATAAGGGTATGGCGCCAGGGAAAATGACTTTGGACGTTATAGTCCTTTGAGACAGAGAGAACTAGACCAATGGTGCCATGTGCAAACTCGTGGAAATACGTGATTTTCGTGTAAGGCCTTAGTTAGGCTGCAAAAGGCGATACTACGGCTTGTCGAAGAATATGCACGCAGTTGCCGGTGATATAAGAGCATGGCGTCAAGGAAAACGACTTGGGACGTTGTAGTCCATTGAGACTGCAAGGACTAGACCAATGGCTAGCTGTGCAGACACGTGGAACCACGTAATTTAAGTATAGGGCCTTAATTATGTTGTAAAAGACCATAATACGGCTTTTAGAAGGCCATGCACGTAGTTGACGGTGATATAAGGGTATGGCGGCAGGGAAAATGACTTTGGACGTTATAGTCCTTTGAGACAGAGAGAACTAGACCAATGGTGCCATGCGCAAACTCGTGGAAATACGTGATTTTCGTGTAAGGCCTTAGTTAGGCTGCAAAAGGCCATACTACGGCTTGTCGAAGAATATGCACGCAGTTGCCGGTGATATAAGAGCATGGCGTCAAGGAAAACGACTTGGGACGTTGTAGTCCATTGAGACTGCAAGGACTAGACCAATGGCTAGCTGTGCAGACACGTGGAACCACGTAATTTAAGTATAGGGCCTTAATTATGTTGTAAAAGACCATAATACGGCTTTTAGAAGGCCATGCACGTAGTTGACGATGATAAAAGGCCATGTAGCCAAAGAAAACGACTTGACATGATGCAGTTCATTGAGAATGAAAGGTCTAGAACAATGGCAAGCTGCGCAAACACGTGGAAATACGTGACTTTCGTGTATAGCTTTTATTAGGCGGCAAAAAGCCATATTACGGCTTTTAGAGAGCTATGCACGTAGTTGACGGTGATAAAAGGCCATGGCGCCAGGGAAAACGACTTGGCACTTTGCAGTCCATTCAGAATGAAAGGACTAGACCAATGATACCATCCGCAGACTTGTGGAACCACGTAATTTACGTGTAAAGGCCTTAATTAGGCGACAAGAGGCCATAGTACGACTTTTTCCATTGAGACTGCAAGGACTAGACCAGTGGCAAGCTGCGCGGACACGTGGAGCCACGTGGCTATGCTCTAGTCGACGTTGATATCAGGCAATGGCGCCATGTAAAACGACTTGGGACGTTGTAGTCCATTCAGACTGCAAGGACTAGAGCCATGGCAACATGTGCAGACACGTGAAACCACGTAATTTAAGTGTAGGGCCTTTATTAGGCCGCAAAATGCCATATTACGCCTTTTAGAAGGCTATGCACGTAGTTGATGATGATATAAGGCCATGACGCCAAGGAAACCGACTTGGAACGTTGTAGTCCATTGAGACTGAATGGTCTAGACCAATGATACCATGATCAGGCTCGTGGAACTAAGTGATTAACGTGTAAGGCTTTTATTAGGCGGCAAGAGGCCACAGAACGGCTTTTAGAAGGCTATGTTCGTAGTTGACGGTGATATAAGGGCATGGCGCCAAGGCAAATGACTTTGGACGATGTAGTCCTTTGAGACCGAGAGAACTAGACCAATAGCAAGCTGCGCGGACATGTGGAACAACGTAATTCACGTGTAAAGCCTTAATTAGGCCGCACAAAGCCATAATACGGCTTTTAGAAAGATTTGCACGTAGTTGATGGTGATACAAGGCCATGACGCCAAGGAAACCGACTTGGAACGTTGTAGTCCATTGAGACTGAAAGGTCTAGACCAATGATACCATGAGCAGTCTCGTGGAACTAAGTGATTAACGTGTAAGGCCTTTATTAGGCGGAAAGAGGCCATAGTACGGCTTTTAGAAGGCTATGCTCGTAGTTGACGTTGATATAAGGCAATGGCGCCATGGAAAACAACTTGGGACGTTGTAGATCATTATGACTGCAAGGATTAAACCCATGGCAACCTGTGCGGACCCGTGAAACGACGTATTTTATGTGTAGGGCCTTTATTATGTCGTGAAAGACCATATTACTGCTTTTAGAAGGTTATGCACGTAGTTGACGGTGATATAAGGGTATGGCGCCAGGGAAAATGACTTTGGACGTTAAAGTCCTTTGAGACAGAGAGAACTAGACCAATGGTGCCATGCGCAAACTCGTGGAAATACGTGATTTTCGTGTAAGGCCTTAGTTAGGCTGCAAAAGGCCATACTACGGCTTGTCGAAGGCTATGCACGCAGTTGCCGGTGATATAAGAGCATGGCGTCAAGGAAAACGACTTGGGACGTTGTAGTCCATTCAGACTGCAAGGACTAGACCAATGGCTAGCTGTGCAGACACGTGGAACCACGTAATTTAAGTATGGGGCCTTAATTATGTTGTAAAAGACCATAATACGGCTTTTAGAAGGCCATGCACGTAATTGACGATGATAAAAGGCCATGTAGCCAAGGAGAATGACTTTGAACGATGTAGTCCTTTGAGACTGAGAGCACTTGATCAATGGCACCATGCCCAGACTGGTGGAAATACGTGACTTTCGTGTAAGGCTTTTATTAGGCGGCAAAAAGCCATATTACGGCTTTTAGAGGGCTATGCACGTAGTTGACGGTGATATAAGGGCATGGCGCCAAGGAAAATGACCTTGGACGATGTACTCCTCTGAGACTGAGAGAACTAGACCAATGGAATCATGCGCAGACTTGTGGAACTACGTAATTCACGTGCAAAGCCTTAATTTGGCCGCCAAAAGCCGTAATACGGCTTTTAGAAAGCTATGCAAGTAGTTGATGGTGATATAAGGCCATGAAGCCAAGGAAACCGACGTGGAACGTTGTAGCCCATTGAGACTGAAGGGTCGAGACCAATGATACCATGAGCAGGCTCGTGGAACTAAGTGATCAACGTTTAAGGCCTTTAATAGGCGGCAAGAGGCCATAGTACGGCTTTTAGAAGGCTATGCAAGCAGTTGCCGGTGATATAAGGGCATGGCGTCAAGGAAAACGACTTGGGACGTTGTAGTCCATTGAGACTGAAAGGTCTAGACCAATGATACCATGAGTAGGCTCGTGGAACTACGTGATTTACGTGTAAGGCTTTTATTAGGCGGCAAGAGGCCATAGTACGGCTTTTAGAAGGCTATGCTCGTAGTTGTCGTTAAGATAACGCAATGGCGCCATGGAAAACGACTTGGGACGTTGTAGATCATTGAGACTGCAAAGACTAGACCCATGGCAACCTGTGCAGACACGTGGAACCACGTTATTTAAGTGTAGGGCCTTAATGATGTTGTAAAAGACCATATTGCGGCTTTTAGAAGGCTATACACGTAGTTGACGGTGATATAAAGCAATGGGGCCAAAAAAAATGACTTGGCACGTTGTAGTCCATTGAGACTGAAAGGTCTAGACCAGTGATACCATGAACAAAGTCGTGGAACTACGTGATTTACGTGTAAGGCCTTTATTAGGCAGCAAGAGGCCATAATACGGCTTTTAGAAGGCTATGCACGTAGTTGACGGTGTCATAAGGCCATAGCACCAAGGAGAATGACTTTGGACAATGTAGTCCTTTGAGACTGAGAGAACTACATCAATGGCACCATGCCCAGACTCGTGGAAATACGTGACTTTCGTGTAAGGCTATTATTAGGCGGCAAAAAGCCATATTACGGCTTTTGGAAGGCTATGCACGTAGTTGACGGTGATACAAAGCCATGGCGCGAAAGAAAATGACTTGGCACGTTGTAGATCATTTATACTGCAAGGACTAGACCAATGGCTAGCTGTGCAGACACGTGGAACCACGTTATTTAAGTGTAGGGTCTTTATTAGGCCGCAAAAAACCATATTGCGGCTTTTAGAAGGCTATGCAAGTAGTTGACGGTGATAAAAGGGTATGGCGCCGGGGAAAATGACTTTGGACGTTGTAGATCATTGAGACTGCAAGGACTAAACCAATGATACCATGCGCAGACTTGTGGAACCACGTAATTTACGTGTAAGGCCTTAATTAGGCGACAAGAGGCCATAGTACGGATTTTTCCATTGAGACTGCAAGGACTACACCAATGGCAAGCTGCGCGGACACGTGGAACCACGTGGCTATGCTCTAGTTGACGTTGATATCAGACAATGGCGCCATCAAAAACGTCTTGGGACGTTGTAGACTGAAAGGTCGAGACCAATGATACCATGAGCAGGCTCGTGGAACTAAGTGATTAACGTTTAAGGCCTTTATTAGGCGGCAAGAGGCCATAGTACGGCTTTTAGAAGGCTATGCTCGTAGTTGACGTTGATAGAAGGCAATGGCGCCATGGAAAACGACTAGGGACGTTGTAGATCATTAAGACTACAAGAACTAAACCCATGGCAACCTGTGCGGACCCGTGGAACCACGTATTTTAAGTGTAGGGCCTTAATTATGTCGTAAAAGACCATATTACAGCTTTTAGAACGCTATGCACGTACTTGACGGTAATAAAAGGCCATGGCGGCAAGGAAAACGACTTGGCACGTTGCAGTCTATTGAGAATAAAAGGACTAGACCAATGATACCATGCGCAGGTTTGTGGAACCACGTCATATACGTGTAAGGCCTTTATTAGGCCGCAAAAGCCATATTACCAATTTTAAAAGGCTATGAACGTAGTTGACGGTGATATAAGGCAATGGCGCCAAAGAAAATGACTTGGCACGTTGTAGTCCATTTAGACTGCAAGGACTAAACCAATGGCAAGCTGCACAGACACGTGAAACCACGTAATTCACGTGTAAGGCCTTAAGTAGGCTGCAAAAGGCGATACTACGGCTTGTCGAAGGCTATGCAAGCAGTTGCCGGTGATATAAGGGCATGGCGTTAAGGAAAACGACTTGGGACGTTGAAGTCCATTCAGACTGCAAGGACTAAAGCCATGGCAAGCTGCGCGAACACGTGGAACCACGTAATTCACGTGTAAGGCTTTTATTAGGCGGCAAGAGGCCATAGTACGGCTTTTAGAAGGCTATGCTCGTAGTTGTCGTTAATATAAGGCAATGTCGCCATGGAAAATGACTTGGCACGTTGTAGATCATCATTTAGACTGCAAGGACTAGACCAATGGCAACCTGTGCAGACACGTGGAACCACGTTATTTAAGTGTAGGGCCTTAATTATGTTGTAAAAGACCATATTACGGCTTTTAGAAGGCCATGCACGTAGTTGACGGTGATAAAAGGGTATGGCGCCGGGGAAATTGACTTTGGACGTTGTAGATCATTGAGACTGCAAGGACTAAACCAATGATACCATGCGCAGACTTGTGCAACCCCGTAATTTACGTGTAAGGCCTTAATTAGGCGACAAGAGGCCATAGTACGACTTTTTCCATTGAGACTGCAAGGACTAGACCAGTGGCAAGCTGCGCGGACACGTGGAGCCACGTGGCTATGCTCTAGTCGACGTTGATATCAGGCAATGGCGCCATGAAAAACGTCTTGGGACGTTGTAGATCATTGAAATTACAAGGACTAGATCAATGGCACCATGCCCAGACTCGTGGAAATACGTGACTTTCGTGTAAGGCTTTTATTAGGCGGCAAAAAGCCATATTTCGGATTTTGGAAGGCTATGCACGTAGTTGACGGTGATATAAAGCCATGGCGCGAAAGAAAATGACTTGGCACGTTGCAGATCATTTAGACTGCAAGGACTAGACCAATGGCTAGCTGTGCAGACACGTGGAACCACGTAATTTAAATGTAGGGTCTTTATTAGTCCGCAAAAAACCATATTGCGGCTTTTAGAAGGCTATGCACGCAGTTGACGGTGATAAAAGGGTATGGCGCCGAGGAAAATGACTTTGGACGTTGTAGATCATTGAGACTGCAAGGACTAGAGCCATGGCAACCTGTGGGGACACGTAGAACCACCTAATTTTAGTATAGGGCCTTTAGAAGACCGCAAAAAGCCATATTACGGCTTTCAGAAGGCTATGCACGTAGTTGACGGTGATAAAAGGCCATGGCGGCAAGGAAAACGACTTGGCACGTTGCAGTACATTGAGAATGAAAGGACTAGACCAATGATACCATGAGCAGGCTCGTGGAACTAAGTGATTAACGTTTAAGGCCTTAACTAGTCTGCAAAAGGCCATACTACGGCTTGTCGAAGGCTATGCAAGCAGTTGACGGAGATATAAGGGCATGTCGTCAAGGAAAACGACTTGGGACGTTGTAGTCCATTCAGACTGCAAGGACTAGAGCCATGGCAAGCTGCGCGAACACGTGGAACCACGTAATTCACGTGTAAGGCCTTTATTAGGCCGCAAAAGCCATTTTACGGCTTTTGGAAGGCTATGCATGTAGTTAACGGTGATATAAAGGCATGGTGCCAAGGAAAACGACTTGGCACGATGCAGTCCATTGAGAATGAAAGGACTAGACCAATGATACCATGTACAGGCTTGTGGAACAACGTAATTTACGTGTAAGGCCTTAACTAGTCTGCAAAAGGCCATACTACGGCTTGTCGAAGGCTATGCAAGCAGTTGACGGTGATATAAGGGCATGTCGTCAAGGAAAACGACTTGGGACGTTGTAGTCCATTCAGACTGCAAGGACTAGACCATTGGCTAGCTGCGCGAACACATGGAACCACGTAATTCGCCTGTAAGGACTTTATCGATCCGCAAAAGCCATATTACGACTTTTAAAAGGCTATGAACGTAGTTAACGGTGATATAAAGGCATGGCGCCAAGGAAAACGACTTGGCACGATGCAGTCCATCGAGAATGAAAGGACTAGACCAATGGCAAGCTGCGCAGACACGTGAAACCACGTAATTCACGTGTAAGGCCTTAAGTAGGCTGCAAAAGGTTATACCATGACTTGTCGAAGGCTATGCAAGCAGTTGCCGGTGATATAAGAGCATGGCTTCAAGGAAAACGACTTGGGACGTTGTAGTCCATTCAGACTGCAAGGACTAGACCAATGGCTAGCTGTGCAGACACGTGGAACCACGTAATTTAAGTATGGGGCCTTAATTATGTTGTAAAAGACCATAATACGGCTTTTAGAAGGCCATGCACGTAATTGACGATGATAAAAGGCCATGTAGCCAAGGAGAATGACTTTGAACGATGTAGTCCTTTGAGACTGAGAGCACTTGATCAATGGCACCATGCCCAGACTGGTGGAAATACGTGACTTTCGTGTAAGGCTTTTATTAGGCGGCAAAAAGCCATATTACGGCTTTTAGAGGGCTATGCACGTAGTTGACGGTGATATAAGGGCATGGCGCCAAGGAAAATGACCTTGGACGATGTACTCCTCTGAGACTGAGAGAACTAGACCAATGGAATCATGCGCAGACTTGTGGAACTACGTAATTCACGTGCAAAGCCTTAATTTGGCCGCCAAAAGCCGTAATACGGCTTTTAGAAAGCTATGCAAGTAGTTGATGGTGATATAAGGCCATGAAGCCAAGGAAACCGACGTGGAACGTTGTAGCCCATTGAGACTGAAGGGTCGAGTCCAATGATACCATGAGCAGGCTCGTGGAACTAAGTGATTAACGTTTAAGGCCTTTAATAGGCGGCAAGAGGCCATAGTACGGCTTTTAGAAGGCTATGCTCGTAGTTGACGTTGATAGAAGGCAATGGCGCCATGGAAAACGACTAGGGACGTAGTAGATCATTAAGACTGCAAGGACTAAATCCATGGCCACCTGTGCGGACCCGTGGAATCACGTATTTTAAGTGTAGGGCCTTAATTATGTCGTAAAAGACCATATTATAGCTTTTAGAACGCTATGCACGTAGTTGACGGTGATAAAAGGCCATGGCGGCAAGGAAAACGACTTGGCACGTTGTAGTCTTTTGAGACAGAAAGAACTAGACTAATGGCACCATGCGCATACTCGTGGAAATACGTGATTTTCGTGTAAGGCCTTAAGTAGGCTCCAAAACGCGATACTACGGCTTGTCGAAGGCTATGCAAGCAGTTGCCGGTGATATAAGGGCATGGCGTCAAGGAAAACGACTTGGGACGTTGTAGTCCATTGAGACTGAAAGGTCTAGACCAATGATACCATGAGTAGGCTCGTGGAACTACGTGATTTACGTGAAAGGCTTTTATTAGGCGGCAAGAGGCCATAGTACGGCTTTTAGAAGGCTATGCTCGTAGTTGTCGTTAAGATAACGCAATGGCGCCATGGAAAACGACTTGGGACGTTGTAGATCATTGAGACTGCAAAGACTAGACCCATGGCAACCTGTGCAGACACGTGGAACCACGTTATTTAAGTGTAGGGCCTTAATGATGTTGTAAAAGACCATATTACGGCTTTTAGAAGGCTATGCACGTAGTTGACGGTGATATAAAGCAATGGGGCCAAAAAAAATGACTTGGCACGTTGTACTCCATTGAGACTGAAAGGTCTAGACCAGTGATACCATGAACAAAGTCGTGGAACTACGTGATTTACGTGTAAGGCCTTTATTAGGCAGCAAGAGGCCATAATACGGCTTTTAGAAGGCTATGCACGTAGTTGACGGTGTCATAAGGCCATAGCACCAAGGAGAATGACTTTGGACAATGTAGTCCTTTGAGACTGAGAGAACTAGATCAATGGCACCATGCCCAGACTCGTGGAAATACGTGACTTTCGTGTAAGGCTTTTATTAGGCGGCAAAAAGCCATATTACGGCTTTTGGAAGGCTATGCACGTAGTTGACGGTGATACAAAGCCATGGCGCGAAAGAAAATGACTTGGCACGTTGTAGATCATTTAGACTGCAAGGACTAGACCAATGGCTAGCTGTGCAGACACGTGGAACCACGTTATTTAAGTGTAGGGTCTTTATTAGGCCGCAAAAAACCATATTGCGGCTTTTAGAAGGCTATGCAAGTAGTTGACGGTGATAAAAGGGTATGGCGCCGGGGAAAATGACTTTGGACGTTGTAGATCATTGAGACTGCAAGGACTAAACCAATGATACCATGCGCAGACTTGTGGAACCACGTAATTTACGTGTAAGGCCTTAATTAGGCGACAAGAGGCCATAGCACGGATTTTTCCATTGAGACTGCAAGGACTACACCAATGGCAAGCTGCGCGGACACGTGGAACCACGTGGCTATGCTCTAGTTGACGTTGATATCAGACAATGGCGCCATCAAAAACGTCTTGGGACGTTGTAGATCATTGGAACTGCAAGGACTAAAACAATGGCACCATGCCCAGACTCGTGGAAATACGTGACTTTCGTGTAAGGCTTTTATTGGGCGGCAAAAAGCCATATTACGGCTTTTAGAGGGCTATGCACGTAGTTGACGGTGATATAAAGCCATGGCGCGAAAGAAAATGACTTGGCACGTTGTAGATCATTTAGACTGCAAGGACTAGACCAATGGCTAGCTGTGCAGACACGTGGAACCACGTAATTTAAGTATAGGGCCTTAATTATGTTGTAAAAGACCATAATACGGCTTTTAGAAGGCTATTCACGTAGTTGACGGTGATATAAGGCCATAGCGCCAAGGATAATGACTTTGAACGATGTAGTTCTTTGAGACTGAGAGCACTAGATCAATGGAATCATGCGCAGACTTGTGGAAATACGTAATTCACGTGTAAAGCCTTAATTTGGCCGCAAAAAGCCGTAATACGGCTTTTAGAAAGCGATGCAAGTAGTTGATGGTGATATAAGGCCATTAAGCCAAGGAAACCGACGTGGAACGTTGTAGTCTATTCAGATTGAAAGGTCGAGACCAATGATACCATGAGCAGGCTCGTGGAACCACGTCATATACGTGTAAGGCCTTTATTAGGCCGCAAAAGCCATATTACCGCTTTTAGAAGGCTATGCACGTAGTTGACGGTAATATAAGCGCATGGCGCCAAGGACAATGACTTTGGACAATGTAGTCCTTTGAGACTGAGATCACTAAATCAATGGCACCATGCCCAGACTCGTGGAAATACGTGATTTTCGTGTAAGGCCTTAAGTAGGCTGCAAAAGGCGATACTACGGCTTGTCGAAGGCTATGCAAGCAGTTGCCGGTGATATAAGGGCATGGCGTTAAGGAAAACGACTTGGGACGTTGAAGTCCATTCAGACTGCAAGGACTAAAGCCATGGCAAGCTGCGCGAACACGTGGAACCACGTAATTCACGTGTAAGGCCTTTATCGATCCGCAAAAGCCATATTACCAATTTTAAAAGGCTATGAACGTAGTTGACGGTGATATAAGGCAATGGCGCCAAAGAAAATGACTTGGCACGTTGTAGTCTATTTAGACTGCAAGGACTAAACCAATGGCAAGCTGCGCAGACACGTGAAACCACGTAATTCACGTGTAAGGCCTTAAGTAGGCTGCAAAAGGTTATACTATGACTTGTCGAAGGCTATGCAAGCAGTTGCCTGTGATATAAGGGCATGGCGTCAAGGAAAACGACTTGGGACGTTGTAGTCCATTGAGACTGAAAGGTCTAGACCAATGATACCATGATTAGGCTCGTGGAACTACGTGATTTACGTGTAAGGCTTTTATTAGGCGGCAAGAGGCCATAGTACGGCTTTTAGAAGGCTATGCTCGTAGTTGTCGTTAATATAAGGCAATGTCGCCATGGAAAATGACTTGGCACGTTGTAGATCATTTAGACTGCAAGGACTAGACCAATGGCAACCTGTGCAGACACGTGGAACCACGTTATTTAAGTGTAGGGCCTTAATTATGTTGTAAAAGACCATATTACGGCTTTTAGAAGGCCATGCACGTAGTTGACGGTGATAAAAGGGTATGGCGCCGGGGAAATTGACTTTGGACGTTGTAGATCATTGAGACTGCAAGGACTAAACCAATGATACCATGCGCAGACTTGTGCAACCACGTAATTTACGTGTAAGGCCTTAATTAGGCGACAAGAGGCCATAGTACGGATTTTTCCATTGAGACTGCAAGGACTACATCAATGGCAAGCTGCGCAGACACGTGGAACCACGTGGGTATGCTCTAGTTGACGTTAATATCAGGCAATGGCGCCATGAAAAACGTCTTGGGACGTTGTACATCATTGAAATTACAAGGACTAGATCAATGGCACCATGCCCAGACTCGTGGAAATACGTGACTTTCGTGTAAGGCTTTTATTAGGCGGCAAAAAGCCATATTTCGGATTTTGGAAGGCTATGCACGTAGTTGACGGTGATATAAAGCCATGGCGCGAAAGAAAATGACTTGGCACGTTGCAGATCATTTAGACTGCAAGGACTAGACCAATGGCTAGCTGTGCAGACACGTGGAACCACGTAATTTAAATGTAGGGTCTTTATTAGTCCGCAAAAAACCATATTGCGGCTTTTAGAAGGCTATGCACGCAGTTGACGGTGATAAAAGGGTATGGCGCCGGGGAAAATGACTTTGGACGTTGTAGATCATTGAGACTGCAAGGACTAGAGCCATGGCAACCTGTGGGGACACGTAGAACCACCTAATTTTAGTATAGGGCCTTTAGTAGACCGCAAAAAGCCATATTACGGCTTTCAGAAGGCTATGCACGTAGTTGACGGTGATAAAAGGCCATGGCGGCAAGGAAAACGACTTGGCACGTTGCAGTACATTGAGAATGAAAGGACTAGACCAATGATACCATGAGCAGGCTCGTGGAACTAAGTGATTAACGTTTAAGGCCTTAACTAGTCTGCAAAAGGCCATACTACGGCTTGTCGAAGGCTATGCAAGCAGTTGACGGAGATATAAGGGCATGTCGTCAAGGAAAACGACTTGGGACGTTGTAGTCCATTCAGACTGCAAGGACTAGAGCCATGGCAAGCTGCACGAACACGTGGAACCACGTAATTTACGTGTAAGGCCTTTATTAGGCCGCAAAAGCCATTTTACGGCTTTTGGAAGGCTATGCATGTAGTTAACGGTGATATAAAGGCATGGTGCCAAGGAAAACGACTTGGCACGATGCAGTCCATTGAGAATGAAAGGACTAGACCAATGATACCATGGAGAGGCTTGTGGAACAACGTAATTTACGTGTAAGGCCTTAACTAGTCTGCAAAAGGCCATACTACGGCTTGTCGAAGGCTATGCAAGCAGTTGACGGTGATATAAGGGCATGTCGTCAAGGAAAACGACTTGGGACGTTGTAGTCCATTCAGACTGCAAGGACTAGACCATTGGCAAGCTGCGCGAACACATGGAACCACGTAATTCACGTGTAAGGACTTTATTGATCCGCAAAATTTCATATTACGACTTTTAAAAGGCTATGAACGTAGTTGACGGTGATATAAGGCAATGGCGCCAAAGAAAATGATTTGGCACGTTGTAGTCCATTTAGACTGCAAGGACTAGACCAATGGCAAGTAGTGCAGACACGTGAAACCACGTAATTCACGTTTAAGGCCTTAAGTAGGCTGCAAAAGGTTATACTATGACTTATCGAAGGCTATGCAAGCAGTTGCCGGTGATATAAGGGCATGGCGTCAAGGAAAACGACTTGGGACGTTGTAGTCCATTGAGACTGAAAGGTCTAGACCAATGATACCATGAGTAGGCTCGTGGAACTACGTGATTTACGTGTAAGGCTTTTATTAGGCGGCAAGAGGCCATAGTACGGCTTTTAGAAGGCTATGCTCGTAGTTGTCGTTAAGATAACGCAATGGCGCCATGGAAAACCACTTGGGACGTTGTAGATCATTGAGACTGCAAAGACTAGACCCATGGCAACCTGTGCAGACACGTGGAACCACGTTATTTAAGTGTAGGGCCTTAATGATGTTGTAAAAGACCATATTACGGCTTTTAGAAGGCTATGCACGTAGTTGACGGTGATATAAAGCAATGGGGCCAAAGAAAATGACTTGGCACGTTGTAGTCCATTGAGACTGAAAGGTCTAGACCAGTGATACCATGAACAAAGTCGTGGAACTACGTGATTTACGTGTAAGGCCTTTATTAGGCAGCAAGAGGCCATAATACGGCTTTTAGAAGGCTATGCACGTAGTTGACGGTGACATAAGGCCATAGCACCAAGGAGAATGACTTTGGACAATGTAGTCCTTTGAGACTGAGAGAACTAGATCAATGGCACCATGCCCAGGCTCGTGGAAATACGTGACTTTCGTGTAAGGCTTTTATTAGGCGGCGAAAAGCCATATTACGGCTTTTGGAAGGCTATGCACATAGTTGACGGTGATACAAAGCCATGGCGCGAAAGAAAATGACTTGGCACGTTGTAGATCATTTAGACTGCAAGGAATAGACCAATGGCTAGCTGTGCAGACACGTGGAACCACGTAATTTACGTGTAAGGCCTTAATTAGGCGACAAGAGGCCATAGTACGGATTTTTCCATTGAAACTGCAAGGACTAGACCAATGGCAAGCTGCGCGGACACGTGGAACCACGTGGCTATGCTCTAGTTGACGTTGATATCAGACAATGGCGCCATGAAAAACGTCTTGGGACGTTGTAGATCATTGAAACTGCAAGGACTAGATCAATGGCACCATGCCCAGACTCGTGGAAATACGTGACTTTCGTGTAAGGCTTTTATTGGGCGGCAAAAAGCCATATTACGGCTTTTAGAGGGCTATGCACGTAGTTGACGGTGATATAAAGCCATGGCGCGAAAGAAAATGACTTGGCACGTTGTAGATCATTTAGACTGCAAGGACTAGACCAATGGCTAGCTGTGCAGACACGTGGAACCACGTAATTTAAGTACAGGGCCTTAATTATGTTGTAAAAGACCATAATACGGCTTTTAGAAGGCTATTCACGTAGTTGACGGTGATATAAGGCCATAGCGCCAAGGAGAATGACTTTAAACGATGTAGTCCTTGGAGACTGAGAGCACTAGATCAATGGCACCATGCCCAGACTCGTGGAAATACGTGACTTTCGTGTAAGGCTTTTATTGGGCGGCAAAAGCCATATTACGGCTTTTAGAAGGCTATTCACGTAGTTGACGGTGATATAAGGTCATAGCGCCAAGGAGAATGACTTTGAACGATGTAGTCCTTTGAGACTGAGAGCACTAGATCAATTGAATCATGCGCAGACTTGTGGAAATACGTAATTCACGTGTAAAGCCTTAATTTGGCCGCAAAAAGCCGTAATACGGCTTTTAGAAAGCGATGCAAGTAGTTGATGGTGATATAAGGCCATTAAGCCAAGGAAACCGACGTGGAACGTTGTAGTCTATTCAGATTGAAAGGTCGAGACCAATGATACCATGAGCAGGCTCGTGGAACTAAGTGATTAAGGTTTAAGGCCTTTATTAGGCGGCAAGAGAACATAGTACGGCTTTTAGGAGGCTATGCTCGTAGTTGACGTTGATAGAAGGCAATGGCGCCATGGAAAACGACTAGGGACGTTGTAGATCATTGAGACTGTAAAGACTAGACCCATGGCAACCTGTGCAGACACGTGGAACCACGTTATTTAAGTGTAGGGCCTTAATTATGTCGTAAAAGACCATATTACAGCTTTTAGAACGCTATGCACGTACTTGACGGTAATAAAAGGCCATGGCGGCAAGGAAAACGGCTTGGCACGTTGCAGTCTATTGAGAATGAAAGGACTAGACCAATGATACCATGCGCAGGTTTGTGGAACCACGTCATTTACGTGTAAGGCCTTTATTAGGCCGCAAAAGCCATATTACCGCTTTTAGAAGGCTATGCACGTAGTTGACGGTGATATAAGCGCATGGCGCCAAGGAGAATGACTTTGGACAATGTAGTCCTTTGAGACTGAGAGCACTAGATCAATGGCACCATGCCCAGACTCGTGGAAATACGTGATTTTCGTGTAAGGCCTTAAGTAGGCTGCAAAAGGCGATACTACGGCTTGTCGAAGGCTATGCAATCAGCTGCCTGTGATATAAGGGCATGGCGTTAAGGAAAACGACTTGGGACGTTGAAGTCCATTCAGACTGCAAGGACTAAAGCCATGGCAAGCTGCGCGAACACGTGGAACCACGTAATTCCCGTGTAAGGCCTTTATCGATCCGCAAAAGCCATATTACGAATTTTAAAAGGCTATGAACGTAGTTGACGGTGATATAAGGCAATGGCGCCAAAGAAAATGACTTGGCACGTTGTAGTCCATTTAGACTGCAAGGAATAGACCAATGGCAAGCCGCGCAGAGACGTGAAACCACGTAATTCACGTGTAAGGCCTTAAGTAGGCTGCAAAAGGTTATACTATGACTTGTCGAAGGCTATGCAAGCAGTTGCCGGTGATATAAGGGCATGGCGTCAAGGAAAACGACTTGGGACGTTGAAGTCCATTCAGATTGCAAGGACTAAAGCCATGGCAAGCTGCGCGAACACGTGGAACCACCTAATTCACGTGTAAGGCCTTTATTAGGCCGCAAAAGCCATTTTACGGCTTTTGGAAGGCTATGCATGTAGTTAACGGTGATATAAAGGCATGGTGCCAAGGAAAACGACTTGGCACGATGCAGTCCATTGAGAAAGAAAGGACTAGACCAATGATACCATGGACAGGCTTGTGGAACAACGTAATTTACGTGTAAGGCCTTAACTAGTCTGCAAAAGGCCATACTACGGCTTGTCGAAGGCTATGCAAGCAGTTGACGGTGATATAAGGGCATGTCGTCAAGGAAAACGACTTGGGACGTTGTAGTCCATTCAGACTGCAAGGACTAGACCATTGGCTAGCTGCGCGAACACATGGAACCACGTAATTCACGTGTAAGGACTTTATCGATCCGCAAAAGCCATATTACGACTTTTAAAAGGCTATGAACGTAGTTGACGGTGATATAAGGCAATGGCGCCAAAGAAAATGACTTGGCACGTTGTAGTCCATTTAGACTGCAACGACTAGACCAATGGCAAGCTGCGCAGACACGTGAAACCACGTAATTCACGTGTAAGGCCTTAAGTAGGCTGCAAAAGGTTATACTATGACTTGTCGAAGGCTATGCAAGCAGTTGCCGGTGATATAAGGGCATGGCGTCAAGGAAAACGACTTGGCACGTTGTAGTCCATTGAGACTAAAAGGTCTAGACCAGTGATACCATGAACAAAGTCGTGGAACTACGTGATTTACGTGTAAGGCCTTTATTGGGCGGGAAGAGGCCATAATACGGCTTTTAGAAGGCTATGCACGTAGTTGACGGTGATATAAAGCCATGGCGCGAAAGAAAATGACTTGGGACGTTGTAGATCATTGAGACTGCAAAGACTAGACCCATGGCAACCTGTGCAGACACGTGGAACCACGTTATTTAAGTGTAGGGCCTTAATTATGTTGTAAAAGACCATATTACGGCTTTTAGAAGGCCGTGCACGTAGTTCACGGTAATATAAAGCAATGGCGCTAAAGAAAATGACTTGGCACGTTGTAGTCCATTGAGACTGAAAGGTGTAGACCAGTGATACCATGAACAAAGTCGTGGAACTACGTGATTTACGTGTAAGGAATTTATTGAGCCGCAAAAGCCATATTACGACTTTTAAAACGCTATGCACGTAGTTCATGCTGATATAAAGCCATGACGCCAAGGAAACCGACTTGGAACGTTGCAGTCCATTGAGACTGCAAGGACTAGACCAATGGCAAGCTGCGCGGACACGTGGAACCACGTAATTTAAGTGTAGGGCCTTTATTAGGCCGCAAAAACCATATTACGCCTTTTAGAAGGCTATGCAAGCAGTTGCCGGTGATATAAGGGCATGGCGTCAAGGAAAACAACTTGGGACGTTGTAGTCCATTGGGACTGCAAGGACTAGACCAATGGCAAGTTCTGCGAACACGTGGAACAACGTAATTCACGTGTAAGGCCTTTATTAGGCCGCAAAAGCCATATTACCGCTTTTAGAAGGCTATGCACGTAGTTGACGGTGATATAAGCGCATGGCGCCAAGGAGAATGACTTTGGACAATGTAGTCCTTTGAGACTGAGAGCACTAGATCAATGGCACCATGCCCAGACTCGTGGAAATACGTGATTTTCGTGTAAGGCCTTTATCGATCCGCAAAAGCCATATTACGAATTTTAAAAGGCTATGAACGTAGTTGACGGTGATATAAGGCAATGGCGCCAAAGAAAATGACTTGGCACGTTGTAGTCCATTTAGACTGCAAGGAATAGACCAATGGCAAGCCGCGCAGAGACGTGAAACCACGTAATTCACGTGTAAGGCCTTAAGTAGGCTGCAAAAGGTTATACTATGACTTGTCGAAGGCTATGCAAGCAGTTGCCGGTGATATAAGGGCATGGCGTCAAGGAAAACGACTTGGGACGTTGAAGTCCATTCAGATTGCAAGGACTAAAGCCATGGCAAGCTGCGCGAACACGTGGAACCACGTAATTCACGTGTAAGGCCTTTATTAGGCCGCAAAAGCCATTTTACGGCTTTTGGAAGGCTATGCATGTAGTTAACGGTGATATAAAGGCATGGTGCCAAGGAAAACGACTTGGCACGATGCAGTCCATTGAGAAAGAAAGGACTAGACCAATGATACCATGGACAGGCTTGTGGAACAACGTAATTTACGTGTAAGGCCTTAACTAGTCTGCAAAAGGCCATACTACGGCTTGTCGAAGGCTATGCAAGCAGTTGACGGTGATATAAGGGCATGTCGTCAAGGAAAACGACTTGGGACGTTGTAGTCCATTCAGACTGCAAGGACTAGACCATTGGCTAGCTGCGCGAACACATGGAACCACGTAATTCACGTGTAAGGACTTTATCGATCCGCAAAAGCCATATTACGACTTTTAAAAGGCTATGAACGTAGTTGACGGTGATATAAGGCAATGGCGCCAAAGAAAATGACTTGGCACGTTGTAGTCCATTTAGACTGCAACGACTAGACCAATGGCAAGCTGCGCAGACACGTGAAACCACGTAATTCACGTGTAAGGCCTTAAGTAGGCTGCAAAAGGTTATACTATGACTTGTCGAAGGCTATGCAAGCAGTTGCCGGTGATATAAGGGCATGGCGTCAAGGAAAACGACTTGGCACGTTGTAGTCCATTGAGACTAAAAGGTCTAGACCAGTGATACCATGAACAAAGTCGTGGAACTACGTGATTTACGTGTAAGGCCTTTATTGGGCGGGAAGAGGCCATAATACGGCTTTTAGAAGGCTATGCACGTAGTTGACGGTGATATAAAGCCATGGCGCGAAAGAAAATGACTTGGGACGTTGTAGATCATTGAGACTGCAAAGACTAGACCCATGGCAACCTGTGCAGACACGTGGAACCACGTTATTTAAGTGTAGGGCCTTAATTATGTTGTAAAAGACCATATTACGGCTTTTAGAAGGCCGTGCACGTAGTTCACGGTAATATAAAGCAATGGCGCTAAAGAAAATGACTTGGCACGTTGTAGTCCATTGAGACTGAAAGGTGTAGACCAGTGATACCATGAACAAAGTCGTGGAACTACGTGATTTACGTGTAAGGAATTTATTGAGCCGCAAAAGCCATATTACGACTTTTAAAACGCTATGCACGTAGTTCATGCTGATATAAAGCCATGACGCCAAGGAAACCGACTTGGAACGTTGCAGTCCATTGAGACTGCAAGGACTAGACCAATGGCAAGCTGCGCGGACACGTGGAACCACGTAATTTAAGTGTAGGGCCTTTATTAGGCCGCAAAAACCATATTACGCCTTTTAGAAGGCTATGCAAGCAGTTGCCGGTGATATAAGGGCATGGCGTCAAGGAAAACAACTTGGGACGTTGTAGTCCATTGGGACTGCAAGGACTAGACCAATGGCAAGTTCTGCGAACACGTGGAACAACGTAATTCACGTGTAAGGCCTATATTAGGCCGCAAAAGCCATATTACCGCTTTTAGAAGGCTATGCACGTAGTTGACGGTGATATAAGCGCATGGCGCCAAGGAGAATGACTTTGGACAATGTAGTCCTTTGAGACTGAGAGCACTAGATCAATGGCACCATGCCCAGACTCGTGGAAATACGTGATTTTCGTGTAAGGCCTTAAGTAGGCTGCAAAAGGCGATACTACGGCTTGTCGAAGGCTATGCAATCAGTTGCCTGTGATATAAGGGCATGGCGTTAAGGAAAACGACTTGGGACGTTGAAGTCCATTCAGACTGCAAGGACTAAAGCCATGGCAAGCTGCGCGAACACGTGGAACCACGTAATTCCCGTGTAAGGCCTTTATCGATCCGCAAAAGCCATATTACGAATTTTAAAAGGCTATGAACGTAGTTGACGGTGATATAAGGCAATGGCGCCAAAGAAAATGACTTGGCACGTTGTAGTCCATTTAGACTGCAAGGAATAGACCAATGGCAAGCCGCGCAGAGACGTGAAACCACGTAATTCACGTGTAAGGCCTTAAGTAGGCTGCAAAAGGTTATACTATGACTTGTCGAAGGCTATGCAAGCAGTTGCCGGTGATATAAGGGCATGGCGTCAAGGAAAACGACTTGGGACGTTGAAGTCCATT
This sequence comes from Hydractinia symbiolongicarpus, assembly GCF_029227915.1. Lineage (NCBI taxonomy): Eukaryota > Metazoa > Cnidaria > Hydrozoa > Anthoathecata > Hydractiniidae > Hydractinia > Hydractinia symbiolongicarpus. The sequence goes on from NC_079877.1 coordinate 19,563,395, forward strand.
CAGATTGCAAGGACTAAAGCCATGGCAAGCTGCGCGAACACGTGGAACCACCTAATTCACGTGTAAGGCCTTTATTAGGCCGCAAAAGCCATTTTACGGCTTTTGGAAGGCTATGCATGTAGTTAACGGTGATATAAAGGCATGGTGCCAAGGAAAACGACTTGGCACGATGCAGTCCATTGAGAAAGAAAGGACTAGACCAATGATACCATGGACAGGCTTGTGGAACAACGTAATTTACGTGTAAGGCCTTAACTAGTCTGCAAAAGGCCATACTACGGCTTGTCGAAGGCTATGCAAGCAGTTGACGGTGATATAAGGGCATGTCGTCAAGGAAAACGACTTGGGACGTTGTAGTCCATTCAGACTGCAAGGACTAGACCATTGGCTAGCTGCGCGAACACATGGAACCACGTAATTCACGTGTAAGGACTTTATCGATCCGCAAAAGCCATATTACGACTTTTAAAAGGCTATGAACGTAGTTGACGGTGATATAAGGCAATGGCGCCAAAGAAAATGACTTGGCACGTTGTAGTCCATTTAGACTGCAAGGACTAGACCAATGGCAAGCTGCGCAGACACGTGAAACCACGTAATTCACGTGTAAGGCCTTAAGTAGGCTGCAAAAGGTTATACTATGACTTGTCGAAGGCTATGCAAGCAGTTGCCGGTGATATAAGGGCATGGCGTCAAGGAAAACGACTTGGCACGTTGTAGTCCATTGAGACTGAAAGGTCTAGACCAGTGATAGCATGAACAAAGTCGTGGAACTACGTGATTTACGTGTAAGGCCTTTATTGGGCGGGAAGAGGCCATAATACGGCTTTTAGAAGGCTATGCACGTAGGTGACGGTGATATAAAGCCATGGCGCGAAAGAAAATGACTTGGGACGTTGTAGATCATTGAGACTGCAAAGACTAGACCCATGGCAACCTGTGCAGACACGTGGAACCACGTTATTTAAGTGTAGGGCCTTAATTATGTTGTAAAAGACCATATTACGGCTTTTAGAAGGCCGTGCACGTAGTTCACGGTAATATAAAGCAATGGCGCTAAAGAAAATGACTTGGCACGTTGTAGTCCATTGAGACTGAAAGGTGTAGACCAGTGATACCATGAACAAAGTCGTGGAACTACGTGATTTACGTGTAAGGAATTTATTGAGCCGCAAAAGCCATATTACGACTTTTAAAACGCTATGCACGTAGTTCATGCTGATATAAAGCCATGACGCCAAGGAAACCGACTTGGAACGTTGCAGTCCATTGAGACTGCAAGGACTAGACCAATGGCAAGTTCCGCGAACACGTGGAACAACGTAATTCACGTGTAAGGCCTTTATTAGGCCGCAAAAGCCATATTACGGCTTGTCGAAGGCTATGCAAGCAGTTGCCGGTGATATAAGGGCATGGCGTCAAGAAGAACGACTTGGCACGTTTTTAGTCCATTGAGACTGCAAGGACAAGACCAATGCCAAGCTGCGCGAACTCGTGGAACCACGTAATTCACGTGTAAGGACTTTATTGAGCCGCAAAAGCCATATTACGGCTTTTAGAAGGCTTTGCACGTAGTTGACGGTGATATAAGGGCATGCCGCCAAGGAAAATGACTTTGGACGATGTAGTCCTCTGAGACTGAGATAACTAGACCAATGGCACTATGTGCAGACACGTGGAACCACGTTATTTAAGTGTAGGGCCTTAATTATGTTGCAAAAGCCATATTACGACTTTTAAAAGGCTATGAACGTAGTTGACGGTGATATAAGGCAATGGCGCCAAAGAAAATGACTTGGCACGTTGTAGTCCATTTAGACTGCAAGGACTAGACCAATGGCAAACTGCGCAGACACGTGAAACCACGTAATTCACGTGTAAGGCCTTAAGTAGGCTGCAAAAGGTTATACTATGACTTGTCGAAGGCTATGCAATCAGTTGCCGGTGATATAAGGGCATGGCGTCTAGGAAAACGACTTGGCACGTTGTAGTCCATTGAGACTGAAAGGACTACAGCCATGGCAACCTGTGGGGACACGTAGAACCACCTAATTTTAGTATAGGGCCTTTAGTAGACCGCAAAAAGCCATATTACGGCTTTCAGAAGGCTATGCACGTAGTTGACGGTAATAAAAGGCCATGGCGGCAAGGAAAACGACTTGGCACGTTGCAGTCTATTGAGAATGAAAGGACTAGACCAATGATACCATGCGCAGACTCGTGGAAATACGTGACTTTCGTGTAAGGCCTTTATTAGGCCGCAAAAGCCATATTACCGCTTTTAGAAGGCTATGCACGTAGTTGACGGTGATATAAGCGCATGGCGCCAAGGAGAATGACTTTGGACAATGTAGTCCTTTGAGACTGAGAGCACTAGATCAATGGCACCATGCCCAGACTCGTGGAAATACGTGATTTTCGTGTAAGGCCTTAAGTAGGCTGCAAAAGGCGATACTACGGCTTGTCGAAGGCTATGCAATCAGTTGCCTGTGATATAAGGGCATGGCGTTAAGGAAAACGACTTGGGACGTTGAAGTCCATTCAGACTGCAAGGACTAAAGCCATGGCAAGCTGCGCGAACACGTGGAACCACGTAATTCCCGTGTAAGGCCTTTATCGATCCGCAAAAGCCATATTACGAATTTTAAAAGGCTATGAACGTAGTTGACGGTGATATAAGGCAATGGCGCCAAAGAAAATGACTTGGCACGTTGTAGTCCATTTAGACTGCAAGGAATAGACCAATGGCAAGCCGCGCAGAGACGTGAAACCACGTAATTCACGTGTAAGGCCTTAAGTAGGCTGCAAAAGGTTATACTATGACTTGTCGAAGGCTATGCAAGCAGTTGCCGGTGATATAAGGGCATGGCGTCAAGGAAAACGACTTGGGACGTTGAAGTCCATTCAGATTGCAAGGACTAAAGCCATGGCAAGCTGCGCGAACACGTGGAACCACGTAATTCACGTGTAAGGCCTTTATTAGGCCGCAAAAGCCATTTTACGGATTTTGGAAGGCTATGCATGTAGTTAACGGTGATATAAAGGCATGGTGCCAAGGAAAACGACTTGGCACGATGCAGTCCATTGAGAAAGAAAGGACTAGACCAATGATACCATGGACAGGCTTGTGGAACAACGTAATTTACGTGTAAGGCCTTAACTAGTCTGCAAAAGGCCATACTACGGCTTGTCGAAGGCTATGCAAGCAGTTGACGGTGATATAAGGGCATGTCGTCAAGGAAAACGACTTGGGACGTTGTAGTCCATTCAGACTGCAAGGACTAGACCATTGGCTAGCTGCGCGAACACATGGAACCACGTAATTCACGTGTAAGGACTTTATCGATCCGCAAAAGCCATATTACGACTTTTAAAAGGCTATGAACGTAGTTGACGGTGATATAAGGCAATGGCGCCAAAGAAAATGACTTGGCACGTTGTAGTCCATTTAGACTGCAAGGACTAGACCAATGGCAAGCTGCGCAGACACGTGAAACCACGTAATTCACGTGTAAGGCCTTAAGTAGGCTGCAAAAGGTTATACTATGACTTGTCGAAGGCTATGCAAGCAGTTGCCGGTGATATAAGGGCATGGCGTCAAGGAAAACGACTTGGCACGTTGTAGTCCATTGAGACTGAAAGGTCTAGACCAGTGATACCATGAACAAAGTCGTGGAACTACGTGATTTACGTGTAAGGCCTTTATTGGGCGGGAAGAGGCCATAATACGGCTTTTAGAAGGCTATGCACGTAGTTGACGGTGATATAAAGCCATGGCGCGAAAGAAAATGACTTGGGACGTTGTAGATCATTGAGACTGCAAAGACTAGACCCATGGCAACCTGTGCAGACACGTGGAACCACGTTATTTAAGTGTAGGGCCTTAATTATGTTGTAAAAGACCATATTACGGCTTTTAGAAGGCCGTGCACGTAGTTCACGGTAATATAAAGCAATGGCGCTAAAGAAAATGACTTGGCACGTTGTAGTCCATTGAGACTGAAAGGTGTAGACCAGTGATACCATGAACAAAGTCGTGGAACTACGTGATTTACGTGTAAGGAATTTATTGAGCCGCAAAAGCCATATTACGACTTTTAAAACGCTATGCACGTAGTTCATGCTGATATAAAGCCATGACGCCAAGGAAACCGACTTGGAACGTTGCAGTCCATTGAGACTGCAAGGACTAGACCAATGGCAAGCTGCGCGGACACGTGGAACCACGTAATTTAAGTGTAGGGCCTTTATTAGGCCGCAAAAACCATATTACGCCTTTTAGAAGGCTATGCAAGCAGTTGCCGGTGATATAAGGGCATGGCGTCAAGGAAAACGACTTGGGACGTTGTAGTCCATTGGGACTGCAAGGACTAGACCAATGGCAAGTTCCGCGAACACGTGGAACAACGTAATTCACGTGTAAGGCCTTTATTAGGCCGCAAAAGCCATATTACGGCTTGTCGAAGGCTATGCAAGCAGTTGCCGGTGATATAAGGGCATGGCGTCAAGAAGAACGACTTGGCACGTTTTTAGTCCATTGAGACTGCAAGGACAAGACCAATGCCAAGCTGCGCGAACTCGTGGAACCACGTAATTCACGTGTAAGGACTTTATTGAGCCGCAAAAGCCATATTACGGCTTTTAGAAGGCTTTGCACGTAGTTGACGGTGATATAAGGGCATGCCGCCAAGGAAAATGACTTTGGACGAGGTAGTCCTCTGAGACTGAGATAACTAGACCAATGGCACTATGTGCAGACACGTGGAACCACGTTATTTAAGTGTAGGGCCTTAATTATGTTGCAAAAGCCATATTACGACTTTTAAAAGGCTATGAACGTAGTTGACGGTGATATAAGGCAATGGCGCCAAAGAAAATGACTTGGCACGTTGTAGTCCATTTAGACTGCAAGGAGTAGACCAATGGCAAACTGCGCAGACACGTGAAACCACGTAATTCACGTGTAAGGCTTTAAGTAGGCTGCAAAAGGTTATACTATGACTTGTCGAAGGCTATGCAATCAGTTGCCGGTGATATAAGGACATGGCGTCTAGGAAAACGACTTGGCACGTTGTAGTCCATTGAGACTGAAAGGACTACAGCCATGGCAACCTGTGGGGACACGTAGAACCACCTAATTTTAGTATAGGGCCTTTAGTAGACCGCAAAAAGCCATATTACGGCTTTCAGAAGGCTATGCACGTAGTTGACGGTGATAAAAGGCCATGGCGGCAAGGAAAACGACTTGGCACGTTGCAGTCCATTGAGAATGAAAGGACTAGACCAATGATACCATGCGCAGACTGGTGAAACCACGTCATTTACGTTTAAGGCCTTTATTAGGCCGCAAAAGCCATATTACCGCTTTTAGAAGGCTATGCACGTAGTTGACGGTGATATAAGCGCATGGCGCCAAAGCAAATGACTTTCGACGATGTAGTCCTTTGAGACAGAAAGAACTAGACCAATGGCACCATGCGCAGACTCGTGGAAATACGTGATTTACGTGTAAGGCCTTAAGTAGGCCGCAAAAGGCCATACTACGGCTTGTCGAAGGCTATGCAAGCAGTTGCCGGTGATATAAGGGCATGTCGTCAAGGAAAACGACTTGGGACGTTGTAGTCCATTGAGACTGCAAGGACTAGACAAATGGCAAGCTGCGCGAACACATGGAACCACGTAATTCACGTGTAAGGAATTTATTGAGCCGCAAAAGCCATATTACGACTTTTAAAAGGCTATGCACGCAGTTCATGCTGATATAAAGCCATGACGCCAAGGAAACCGACTTGGAACGTTGCAGTCCATTGAGACTGCAAGGACTAGACCAATGGCAAGCTGCGCGGACACGTGGAACCACGTAATTTAAGTGTAGGGCCTTTATTAGGCCGCAAAAACCATATTACGCCTTTTAGAAGGCTATGCAAGCAGTTGCTGGTGATATAAGGGCATGGCGTCAAGGAAAACGACTTGGGACGTTGTAGTCCATTGGGACTGCAAGGACTAGACCAATGGCAAGTTCCGCGAACACGTGGAACAACGTAATTCACGTGTAAGGCCTTTATTAGGCCGCAAAAGCCATATTACGGCTTGTCGAAGGCTATGCAAGCAGTTGCCGGTGATATAAGGGCATGGCGTCAAGAAGAACGACTTGGCACGTTTTTAGTCCATTGAGACTGCAAGGACAAGACCAATGCCAAGCTGCGCGAACTCGTGGAACCACGTAATTCACGTGTAAGGACTTTATTGAGCCGCAAAAGCCATATTACGGCTTTTAGAAGGCTTTGCACGTAGTTGACGGTGATATAAGGGCATGCCGCCAAGGAAAATGACTTTGGACGATGTAGTCCTCTGAGACTGAGATAACTAGACCAATGGCACTATGTGCAGACACGTGGAACCACGTTATTTAAGTGTAGGGCCTTAGTTATGTTGCAAAAGCCATATTACGACTTTTAAAAGGCTATGAACGTAGTTGACGGTGATATAAGGCAATGGCGCCAAAGAAAATGACTTGGCACGTTGTAGTCCATTTAGACTGCAAGGACTAGACCAATGGCAAGCTGCGCAGACACGTGAAACCACGTAATTCACGTGTAAGGCCTTAAGTAGGCTGCAAAAGGTTATACTATGACTTGTCGAAGGCTATGCAATCAGTTGCCGGTGATATAAGGGCATGGCGTCTAGGAAAACGACTTGGCACGTTGTAGTCCATTGAGACTGAAAGGACTACAGCCATGGCAACCTGTGGGGACACGTAGAACCACCTAATTTTAGTATAGCGCCTTTAGTAGACCGCAAAAAGCCATATTACGGCTTTCAGAAGGCTATGCACGTAGTTGACGGTGATAAAAGGCCATGGCGGCAAGGAAAACGACTTGGCACGTTGCAGTCCATTGAGAATGAAAGGACTAGACCAATGATACCATGCGCAGACTTGTGAAACCACGTCATTTACGTTTAAGGCCTTTATTAGGCCGCAAAAGCCATATTACCGCTTTTAGAAAGCTATGCACGTAGTTGACGGTGATATAAGCGCATGGCGCCAAAGCAAATGACTTTGGACGATGTAGTCCTTTGAGACAGAAAGAACTAGACCAATGGCACCATGCGCAGACTCGTGGAAATACGTGATTTACGTGTATGGCCTTATGTAGGCCGCAAAAGGCCATACTACGGCTTGTCGAAGGCTATGCAAGCAGTTGCCGGTGATATAAGGGCATGTCGTCAAGGAAAACGACTTGGGACGTTGTAGTCCATTGAGACTGCAAGGACTAGACAAATGGCAAGCTGCGCGAACACATGGAACCACGTAATTCACGTGTAAGGAATTTATTGAGCCGCAAAAGCCATATTACGACTTTTAAATGGCTATGCACGCAGTTCATGCTGATATAAAGCCATGACGCCAAGGAAACCGACTTGGAACGTTGCAGTCCATTGAGACTGCAAGGACTAGACCAATAGCAAGCTGCGCGGACACGTGGAACCACGTAATTTAAGTGTAGGGCCTTTATTAGGCCGCAAAAACCATATTACGCCTTTTAGAAGGCTATGCACGTAGTTGACGGTGATATAAGGGCATGGCGCCAAGGCAAATGACTTGGCACGTTGTAGTCCTTTGAGACTGAGACAACTAGATCAATGGCACCACGCGCAGACTCGTGAAAATACGTGATTTTCGTGTAAGGCCTTTATTAGGCCGCAAAAAGCCATATTACGACTTTTAGAAGGCTATGCACGTAGTTGACGGTGATATAAGGGTATGGCGCCAGGGAAAATGACTTTGGATGTTGTAGTCTTTTGAGACAGTGAGAACTAGAGCAATGGCACCATGCACAGACTAGTGGAAATACGTGATTTTCGTGTAAGGCTTTAATTAGGCTGCAAAAGGCCATACTACGGCTTGTCGAAGGCTATGCAAGCAGTTGCCGGTGATATAAGGGCATGGCGTCAAGGAAAACGACTTGGGACGTTGTAGTCCATTGGGACTGCAAGGACTAGACCAATGGCAAGTTGCGCGAACACGTGGAACAACGTAATTCACGTGTAAGGCCTTTATTAGGCCGCAAAAGCCATATTACGGCTTCTCGAAGGCTATGCAAGCAGTTGCCGGTGATATAAGGGCATGGCGTCAAGAAGAACGACTTGGCACGTTTTTAGTCCATTGAGACTGCAAGGACAAGACCAATGCCAAGCTGCGCGAAATCGTGGAACCACGTAATTCACGTGTAAGGCCTTTATTAGGCCGCAAAAGCCATGTTACGGCTTTTAGAAGGCTATCCACGAAGTTAACGGTGATATAAAGGCATGGCGCCAAGGAAAACGACTTAGCACGATGCAGTCTATTGAGAATGAAAGGACTAGACCAATGATACCATGCACAGGCTTGTGGAACCACGTAATTTACGTGTAAGGCCTTAATTAGTCTGCAAAAGGCCATACTACGGCTTGTCGAAGGCCATGCAAGCAGTTGACGGTGATATAAGGGCATGGCGCCAAGGAAAACGACTTGGGACGTTGTAGTCCATTGAGACTGCAAAGACTAGACCAATGGCAAGCTGCGCAAACACATGGAACCACGTAATTCACGTGTAAGGACTTTATTGAGCCGCAAAAGCCATATTACGGCTTTTAGAAGGCTTTGCACGTAGTTGACGGTGATATAAGGGCATGCCGCCAAGGAAAATGACTTTGGACGATGAAGTCCTCTGAAACTAAGATAACTAGACCAATGGCACCATGCGCAGACTCGTGGAAATACGTGATTTCGTGTAAGGCCTTTATTAGGCGGCAAGAGGCCATATTACGGCTTTTAGAAGGCTATGCACGTATTTGACGGTGATATAAGGGCATGGCGCCAAGGCAAATGACTTTGGACGATGTAGTCCTTTGAGACTGAGAGAACTAGACTAATGGTACCATGCGCAAACTCGTGGAAATACGTGATTTTCGTGTAAGGCCTTAGTTAGGCTGCAAAAGGCCATACTACGGCTTGTCGAAGGCTATGCACGAGGTTGCCGGTGATATGAGAGCATGGCGTCAAGGAAATCGACTTGGGACGTTGTAGTCCATTGAGACTGCAAGGACTAGACCAATGGCAAGCTGCGCAAACACATGGAACCACGTAATTCACGTGTAAGGACTTTATTGAGCCGCAAAAGCCATATTACGGCTTTTAGAAAGCTTTGCACGTAGTTGACGGTGATATAAGGGCATGCCGCCAAGGAAAATGACTTTGGACGATGTAGTCCTTTGAGACTGAGAGAACTAGACCAATATCAAGCTGCGCGGACATGTGGAACCACGTAATTCACGTGTAAAGCCTTAATTAGGCCGCAAAAAGCCATAAAACGGCTTTTAGAAAGCTTTGCACGTAGTTGATGGTGATACAAGGCCATGACGCCAAGGAAACCGACTTGGAACGTTGTAGTCCATTGAGACTGAAAGGTCTAGACCAATGATACCATAAGCAGTCTCCTGGAACTAAGTGATTAACGTGTAAGGCCTTTATTAGGCGGCAAGAGGCCATACTACGGCTTCTCGAAGGCTATGCAAGCAGTTGCCGGTGATATAAGGGCATGGCGTCAAGGAAAACGACTTGGGACGTTGTAGTCCATTGGGACTGCAAGGACTAGACCAATGGCAAGTTCCGCGAACACGTGGAACAACGTAATTCACGTGTAAGGCCTTTATTAGGCCGCAAAAGCCATATTACGGCTTGTCGAAGGCTATGCAAGCAGTTGCCGGTGATATAAGGGCATGGCGTCAAGAAGAACGACTTGGCACGTTTTTAGTCCATTGAGACTGCAAGGACAAGACCAATGCCAAGCTGCGCGAACTCGTGGAACCACGTAATTCACGTGTAAGGACTTTATTGAGCCGCAAAAGCCATATTACGGCTTTTAGAAGGCTTTGCACGTAGTTGACGGTTATATAAGGGCATGCCGCCAAGGAAAATGACTTTGGACGATGTAGTCCTCTGAGACTGAGATAACTAGACCAATGGCACTATGTGCAGACACGTGGAACCACGTTATTTAAGTGTAGGGCCTTAATTATGTTGCAAAAGCCATATACGACTTTTAAAAGGCTATGAACGTAGTTGCCGGTGATATAAGGGCATGGCGTCAAGGAAAACGACTTGGGACGTTGTAGTCCATTGGGACTGCAAGGACTAGACCAATGGCAAGTTGCGCGAACACGTGGAACAACGTAATTCACGTGTAAGGCCTTTATTAGGCCGCAAAAGCCATATTACGGCTTCTCGAAGGCTATGCAAGCAGTTGCCGGTGATATAAGGGCATGGCTTCAAGAAGAACGACTTGGCACGTTTTTAGTCCATTGAGACTGCAAGGACAAGACCAATGCCAAGCTGCGCGAAATCGTGGAACCACGTAATTCACGTGTAAGGCCTTAATTAGTCTGCAAAAGGCCATACTACGGCTTGTCGAAGGCCATGCAAGCAGTTGACGGTGATATAAGGGCATGGCGCCAAGGAAAACGACTTGGGACGTTGTAGTCCATTGAGACTGCAAAGACTAGACCAATGGCAAGCTGCGCAAACACATGGAACCACGTAATTCACGTGTAAGGACTTTATTGAGCCGCAAAAGCCATATTACGGCTTTTAGAAGGCTTTGCACGTAGTTGACGGTGATATAAGGGCATGCCGCCAAGGAAAATGACTTTGGACGATGAAGTCCTCTGAAACTGAGATAACTAGACCAATGGCACCATGCGCAGACTCGTGGAAATACGTGATTTCGTGTAAGGCCTTTATTAGGCGGCAAGAGGCCATATTACGGCTTTTAGAAGGCTATGCACGTATTTGACGGTGATATAAGGGCATGGCGCCAAAGCAAATGACTTTGGACGATGTAGTCCTTTGAGACTGAGAGAACTAGACTAATGGTACCATGCGCAAACTCGTGGAAATACGTGATTTTCGTGTAAGGCCTTAGTTAGGCTGCAAAAGGCCATACTACGGCTTGTCGAAGGCTATGCACGAGGTTGCCGGTGATATGAGAGCATGGCGTCAAGGAAATCGACTTGGGACGTTGTAGTCCATTGAGACTGCAAGGACTAGACCAATGGCAAGCTGCGCAAACACATGGAACCACGTAATTCACGTGTAAGGACTTTATTGAGCCGCAAAAGCCATATTACGGCTTTTAGAAAGCTTTGCACGTAGTTGACGGTGATATAAGGGCATGCCGCCAAGCAAAATGACTTTGGACGATGTAGTCCTTTGAGACTGAGAGAACTAGACCAATAGCAAGCTGCGCGGACATGTGGAACCACGTAATTCACGTGTAAAGCCTTAATTAGGCCGCAAAAAGCCATAAAACGGCTTTTAGAAAGCTTTGCACGTAGTTGATGGTGATACAAGGCCATGACGCCAAGGAAACCGACTTGGAACGTTGTAGTCCATTGAGACTGAAAGGTCTAGACCAATGATACCATAAGCAGTCTCCTGGAACTAAGTGATTAACGTGTAAGGCCTTTATTAGGCGGCAAGAGGCCATACTACGGCTTCTCGAAGGCTATGCAAGCAGTTGCCGGTGATATAAGGGCATGGCGTCAAGGAAAACGACTTGGGACGTTGTAGTCCATTGGGACTGCAAGGACTAGACCAATGGCAAGTTCCGCGAACACGTGGAACAACGTAATTCACGTGTAAGGCCTTTATTAGGCCGCAAAAGCCATATTACGGCTTGTCGAAGGCTATGCAAGCAGTTGCCGGTGATATAAGGGCATGGCGTCAAGAAGAACGACTTGGCACGTTTTTAGTCCATTGAGACTGCAAGGACAAGACCAATGCCAAGCTGCGCGAACTCGTGGAACCACGTAATTCACGTGTAAGGACTTTATTGAGCCGCAAAAGCCATATTACGGCTTTTAGAAGGCTTTGCACGTAGTTGACGGTTATATAAGGGCATGCCGCCAAGGAAAATGACTTTGGACGATGTAGTCCTCTGAGACTGAGATAACTAGACCAATGGCACTATGTGCAGACACGTGGAACCACGTTATTTAAGTGTAGGGCCTTAATTATGTTGCAAAAGCCATATACGACTTTTAAAAGGCTATGAACGTAGTTGACGGTGATATAAGGCAATGGCGCCAAAGAAAATGACTTGGCACGTTGTAGTCCATTTAGACTGCAACGACTAGACCAATGGCAAGCTGCGCAGACACGTGAAACCACGTAATTCACGTGTAAGGCCTTAAGTAGGCTGCAAAAGGTTATACTATGACTTGTCGAAGGCTATGCAATCAGTTGCCGGTGATATAAGGGCATGGCGTCTAGGAAAACGACTTGGCACGTTGTAGTCCATTGAGACTGAAAGGTCTAGACCAGTGATACCATGAACAAAGTCGTGGAACTACGTGATTTACGTGTAAGGCCTTTATTGGGCGGCAAGAGGCCATAATACGGCTTTTAGAAGGCTATGCACGTAGTTGACGGTGATAAAAAGCCATGGCGCGAAAGAAAATGACTTGGGACGTTGTAGATCATTGAGACTGCAAAGACTAGACCCATGGCAACCTGTGCAGACACGTGGAACCACGTAATTTAAATGTAGGGTCATTATTAGTCCGCAAAAAACCATATTGCGGCTTTTAGAAGGCTATGCACGCAGTTGACGGTGATAAAAGGGTATGGCGCCGGGGAAAATGACTTTGGACGTTGTAGATCATTGAAACTGCAAGGACTAAACCAATGATACCATGCGCAGACTTGTGGAACCACGTAATTTATGTGTAAGGCCTTAATTAGGCGACAAGAGGCCATAGTACGGATTTTTCCATTGAGACTGCAAGGGCTAGACCAATGGCAAGCTGCGCGGACACGTGGAACCACATGGCTATGCTCTAGTTGACGTTGATATCAGGCAATGGCGCCATGAAAACAACTTAGGACGTTGTAGATTATTGAAACTGCAAGGACTATATCAATGGCACCATGCCCAGACTCGTGGAAATACGTGATTTTCGTGTAAGGCCTTAAGTAGGCCGCAAAAGGCAATACTACGGCTTGTCGAAGGCTATGCAAGCAGTTGCCGGTGATATAAGGGCATGTCGTCAAGCAAAACGACTTGGGACGTTGTAGTCCATTGAAACTGCAAATACTAGACAAATGGCAAGCTGCGCGAACACATGGAACCATGTAATTCACGTGTAAGGACTTTATTGAGCCGCAAAAGCCATATTACGACTTTTAAAAGGCTATGCACGCAGTTCATGCTGATATAAAGCCATAACGCCAAGGAAACCGACTTGGAACGTTGCAGTCCATTGAGACTGCAAGGACTAGACCAATGGCAAGCTGCGCGGACACGTGGAACCACGTAATTTAAGTGTAGGGCCTTTATTAGGCCGCAAAAACCATATTACGCATTTTAGAAGGCTATGCACGTAGTTGACGGTGATATAAGGGCATGGCGCCAAAGCAAATGACTTGGCACGTTGTAGTCTTTTGAGACAGTGAGAACTAGACCAATGGCACCTTGCACAGACTCGTGGAAATACGTGATTTTCGTGTAAGGCCTTTATTAGGCCGCAAAAAGCCATATTACGACTTTTAGAAGGCTATGCACGTAGTTGACGGTGATATAAGGGTATGGCGCCAGGGAAAATGACTTTGGATGTTGTAGTCTTTTGAGACAGTGAGAACTAGAGCAATGGCACCATGCACAGACTAGTGGAAATACGTGATTTTCGTGTAAGGCTTTAATTAGGCTGCAAAAGGCCATACTACGGCTTTTCAAAGGCAATGCAAGCAGTTGCCGGTGATATAAGGGCATGGCGTCAAGGAAAACGACTTGGGACGTTGTAGTCCATTGGGACTGCAAGGACTAGACCAATGGCAAGTTCTGCGAACACGTGGAACAACGTAATTCACGTGTAAGGCCTTTATTAGGCCGCAAAAGCCATATTACAGCTTGTCGAAGGCTATGCAAGCAGTTGCCGGTGATATAAGGGCATGGCGTCAAGAAGAACGACTTGGCACGTTTTTAGTCCATTGAGACTGCAAGGACAAGACCAATGCCAAGCTGCGCGAACTCGTGGAACCACGTAATTCACGTGTAAGGACTTTATTGAGCCGCAAAAGCCATATTACGGCTTTTAGAAGGCTTTGCACGTAGTTGACGGTGATATAAGGGCATGCCGCCAAGGAAAATGACTTTGGACGATGTAGTCCTCTGAGACTGAGATAACTAGACCAATGGCACTATGCGCAGACTCGTGGAAATACGTGATTTCGTGTAAGGCCTTTATTAGGCGGCAAGAGGCCATATTACGGCTTTTAGAAGGCTATGCACGTAGTTGACGGTGATATAAGGGCATGGCGCCAAGGCAAATGACTTTGGACGATGTAGTCCTTTGAGACTGAGAGAACTAGACCAATAGCAAGCTGCGCGGACATGTGGAACCACGTAATTCACGTGTAAAGCCTTAATTTGGCCGCAAAAAGCCATAATACGGCTTTTAGAAAGCTTTGCACGTAGTTGATGGTGATACAAGGCCATGACGCCAAGGAAACCGACTTGGAACGTTGTAGTCCATTGAGACTAAAAGGTCTAGACCAATGATACCATGAGCAGTCTCGTGGAACTAAGTGATTAACGTGTAAGGCCTTCATTAGGCGGCAAGAGGCCATAGTACGGCTTTTAGAAGGCTATGCTCGTAGTTGACGTTGATATAAGGCAATGGCGCCATGGAAAACGACTTGGGACGTTGTAGATCATTATGACTGCAAGGACTAAACCCATGGCAACCTGTGCGGCCCCTTGCAACGACGTATTTTATGTGTAGGGCCTTAATTATGTCGTAAAAGACCATATTACTGCTTTTAGAAGGTTATGCACGTAGTTGACGGTGATATAAGGGTATGGCGCTAGGGAAAATGACTTTGGACGTTGTAGTCTTTTGAGACTGAGAGAACTAGACCAATAGCAAGCTGCGCGGACATGTGGAACCACGTAATTCACGTGTAAAGCCTTAATTAGGCTGCAAAAGGCCATACTACGGCTTGTCGAAGGCTATGCACGAGGTTGCCGGTGATATGAGAGCATGGCGTCAAGGAAATCGACTTGGGACGTTGTAGTCCATTCAGACTGCAAGAACTAGACCAATGGCACCATGCGCAGACTCGTGGAAATACGTGATTTTCGTGTAAGGCCTTTATTAGGCCGCAAAAAGCCATATTACGACTTTTAGAAGGCTATGCACGTAGTTGACGGTGATATAAGGGTATGGCGCCAGGGAAAATGACTTTGGATGTTGTAGTCTTTTGAGACAGTGAGAACTAGAGCAATGGCACCATGCACAGACTAGTGGAAATACGTGATTTTCGTGTAAGGCTTTAATTAAGCTGCAAAAGGCCATACTACGGCTTGTCGAAGGCTATGCAAGCAGTTGCCGGTGATATAAGGGCATGGCGTCAAGGAAAACGACTTGGGACGTTGTAGTCCATTGGGACTGCAAGGACAAGACCAATGGCAAGCTGCGCAAACACATGGAACCACGTAATTCACGTGTAAAGCCTTAATTAGGCCGCAAAAAGCCATAATACGGCTTTTAGAAAGCTTTGCACGTAGTTGATGGTGATACAAGGCCATGACGCCAAGGAAACCGACTTGGAACGTTGTAGTCCATTAAGACTGAAAGGTCTAGACCAATGATACCATGAGCAGTCTCGTGGAACTAAGTGATTAACGTGTAAGGCCTTCATTAGGCGGCAAGAGGCCATAGTACGGCTTTTAGAAAGCTATGCTCGTAGTTGACGTTGATATAAGGCAATGGCGTCATGGAAGACGACTTGGGACGTTGTAGATCATTGTGACTGCTAGAAGGCTATGCACGTAGTTGACGGTGATATAAAGGTATGGCGCCAGGGAAAATGACTTTGGATGTTGTAGTCTTTTGAGACAGTGAGAACTAGAGCAATGGCACCATGCACAGACTAGTGGAAATACGTGATTTTCGTGTAAGGCTTTAATTAGGCTGCAAAAGGCCATACTACGGCTTGTCGAAGGCTATGCAAGCAGTTGCCGGTGATATAAGGGCATGGCGTCAAGGAAAACGACTTGAGACGTTGTAGTCCATTGGGACTGCAAGGACTAGACCAATGGCAAGTTGCGCGAACACGTGGAACAACGTAATTCACGTGTAAGGCCTTTATTAGGCCGCAAAAGCCATATTACGGCTTGTCGAAGGTTATGCAAGAAGTTGCCGGTGATATAAGGGCATGGCGTCAAGAAGAACGACTTGGCATGCTTTTAGTCTATTGAGACTGCAAGGACAAGACCAATGCAAAGCTGCGCGAACTCGTGGAACCACGTAATTCACGTGTAAGGCCTTTATTAGGCCGCAAAAGCCATGTTACGGCTTTTAGAAGGCTATCCACGAAGTTAACGGTGATATAAAGGCATGGCGCCAAGAAAAACAACTTAGCACGATGCAGTCTATTGAGAATGAAAAGACTAGACCAATGATACCATGCACAGGCTTGTGGAACCACGTAATTTACGTGTAAGGCCTTAATTAATCTGCAAAAGGCCATACTACGGCTTGTCGAAGGCCATGCAAGCAGTTGACGGTGATATAAGGGCATGGCGCCAAGGAAAACGACTTGGGACGTTGTAGTCCATTGAGACTGCAAGGACTAGACCAATGGCAAGCTGCGCAAACACATGGAACCACGTAATTCACGTGTAAAGCCTTAATTAGGCCGCAAAAAGCCATAATACGGCTTTTAGAAAGCTTTGCACGTAGTTGATGGTGATACAAGGCCTTGACGCCAAGGAAACCGACTTGGAACGTTGTAGTCCATTGAGACTGAAAGGTCTAAACCAATGATACCATGAGCAGTCTCGTGGAACTAAGTGATTAACGTGTAAGGCCTTCATTAGGCAGCAAGAGGCCATAGTACGGCTTTTAGAAGGCTATGCTCGTAGTTGACGTTGATATAAGGGTATGGCGCCAGGGAAAATGACTTTGGACGTTGTAGTCCTTTAAGACAGAGAAAACTAGACCAATGGTACCATGCGCAAACTCGTGGAAATACGTGATTTTCGTGTAAGGCCTTAGTTAGGCTGCAAAAGGCCATACTACGGCTTGTCGAAGGCTATGCACGAGGTTGCCGGTGATATGAGAGCATGGCGTCAAGGAAATCGACTTGGGACGCTGTAGTCCATTCAGACTGCAAGGACTAGAGCCATGGCAACCTGTGCGGACACGTGGAACCACGTAATTTAAGTGTAGGGTCTTTATTAGGCCGCAAAAGCCATGTTACGGCTTTTAGAAGGCTATCCACGAAGTTAACGGTGATATAAAGGCATGGCGCCAAGAAAAACGACTTGGCACGATGCAGTCTATTGAGAATGAAAGGACTAGACCAATGATACCAAGCACAGGCTTGTGGAACCACGTAATTTACGTGTAAGGCCTTAATTAGTCTGCAAAAGGCCATACTACGGCTTGTCGAAGGCCATGCAAGCAGTTGACGGTGATATAAGGGCATGGCGCCAAGGAAAACGACTTGGGACGTTGTAGTCCATTAAGACTGCAAGGACTAGACCAATGGCAAGCTGCGCAAACACATGGAACCACGTAATTCACGTGTAAGGACTTTATTGAGTCGCAAAAGCCATATTACGGCTTTTAGAAGGCTTTGCACGTAGTTGACGGTGATATAAGGGCATGCCGCCAAGGAAAATGACTTTGGACGATGTAGTCCTCTGAGACTGAGATAACTAGACCAATGGCACCATGCGCAGACTCGTGGAAATACGTGATTTTGTGTAAGGCCTTTATTAGGCGGCAAGAGGCCATATTACGGCTTTTAGAAGGCTATGCATGTAGTTGACGGTGATATAAGGGCATGGCGCCAAGGCAAATGACTTTGGACGATGTAGTCCTTTGAGACTAAGAGAACTAGACCAATAGCAAGCTGCACGGACATGTGGAACCACGTAATTCACGTGTAAAGCCTTAATTAGGCCGCAAAAAGCCATAATACGGCTTTTAGAAAGCTTTGCACGTAGTTGATGGTGATACAAGGCCATGACGCCAAGGAAACCGACTTGGAACGTTGTAGTCCATTGAGACTGAAAGGTCTAGACCAATGATACCATGAGCAGTTTCGTGGAACTAAGTGATTAACATGTAAGGCCTTCATTAGGCAGCAAGAGGCCATAGTACGGCTTTTAGAAGGCTATGCTCGTAGTTGACGTTGATATAAGGCCATGACGCCAAGGAAAACGACTTGGCACGTTGTAGTCCATTCAGACTGCAAGGACTAAACCCATGGCAACCTGTGCGGACCCGTGCAACGACGTATTTTATGTGTAGGGCCTTAATTATGTCGTAAAAGACCATATTACTGCTTTTAGAAGGTTATGCACGTATTTGACGGTGATATAAGGGTATGGCGCCAGGGAAAATGACTTTGGACGTTGTAGTCCTTTAGGACAGAGAGAACTAGACCAATGGTACCATGCGCAAACTACGTGATTTTCGTGTAAGGCCTTAGTTAGGCTGCAAAAGGCCATACTACGGCTTGTCGAAGGCTATGCACGCAGTTGCCGGTGATATAAGAGCATGGCGTCAAGGAAAACGACTTGGGACGTTGTAGTCCATTCAGACTGCAACGACTAGAGCCATGGAAACCCTTGCGGACACGTGGAACCACGTAATTTAAGTGTAGGGCCTTTATTAGGCCGCAAAAACAATATTACGCCTTTTAGAAGGCTATGCACGTAGTTGACGGTGATATAAGGGCATGGCGCCAAGGCAAATGACTTGGCACGTTGTAGTCCTTTGAGACTGAGAGAACTAGACCAATGGCACCATGCGCAGTCTCGTGGAAATACGTGATTTTCGTGTAAGGCCTTTATTAGGCCGCAAAAAGCCATATTACGACTTTTAGAAGGCTATGCACGTAGTTGACGGTGATATAAGGGCATGGCGCCAGGGAAAATGACTTTGGATGTTGTAGTCTTTTGAGACAGTGAGAACTAGAGCAATGGCACCATGCACAGACTAGTGGAAATGCGTGATTTTCGTGTAAGGCTTTAATTAGGCTGCAAAAGGCCATACTACGGCTTGTCGAAGGCTATGCAAGCAGTTGCCGGTGATATAAGGGCATGGCGTCAAGGAAAACGACTTGGGACGTTGTAGTCCATTGGGACTGCAAGGACTAGACCAATGGCAAGTTGCGCGAACACGTGGAACAACGTAATTCACGTGTAAGGCCTTTATTAGGCCGCAAAGCCATATTAAGGCTTGTGGAAGGCTATGCCAGCAGTTGCCGGTGATATAAGGGCATGGCGTCAAGAAGAACGACTTGGCACGTTTCTAGTCCATTGAGACTGCAAGGACAAGACCAATGCCAAGCTGCGCGAACTCGTGGAATCAAGTAATTCACGTGTAAGGCCTTTATTAGGCCGCAAAAGCCATGTTACGGCTTTTAGAAGGCTATCCACGAAGTTAACGGTGATATAAGGGCATGGCGCCAAGAAAAACGACTTAGCAAGATGCAGTCTATTGAGAATGAAAGGACTATACCAATGGCACCATGCACAGACTAGTGGAAATGCGTGATTTTCGTGTAAGGCTTTAATTAGGCTGCAAAAGGCCATACTACGGCTTGTCGAAGGCTATGCAAGCAGTTGCCGGTGATATAAGGGCATGGCGTCAAGGAAAACGACTTGGGACGTTGTAGTCCATTGGGACTGCAAGGACTAGACCAATGGCAAGTTGCGCGAACACGTGGAACAACGTAATTCACGTGTAAGGCCTTTATTAGGCCGCAAAGCCATATTAAGGCTTGTGGAAGGCTATGCCAGCAGTTGCCGGTGATATAAGGGCATGGCGTCAAGAAGAACGACTTGGCACGTTTCTAGTCCATTGAGACTGCAAGGACAAGACCAATGCCAAGCTGCGCGAACTCGTGGAATCAAGTAATTCACGTGTAAGGCCTTTATTAGGCCGCAAAAGCCATGTTACGGCTTTTAGAAGGCTATCCACGAAGTTAACGGTGATATAAGGGCATGGCGCCAAGAAAAACGACTTAGCAAGATGCAGTCTATTGAGAATGAAAGGACTATACCAATGATACCATGCACAGGCTTGTGGAACCACGTAATTTACGTGTAAGGCCTTAATTAGTCTGCAAAAGGCCATACTACGGCTTGTCGAAGGCCATGCAAGCAGTTGACGGTGATATAAGGGCATGGCGCCAAGGAAAACGATTTGGGACGTTGTAGTCCATTGAGACTGCAAGGACTAGACCAATGGCAAGCTGCGCAAACACATGGAACCACGTAATTCACGTGTAAGGACTTTATTGAGCCGCAAAAGCCATATTACGGCTTTTAGAAGGCTTTGCACGTAGTTGCCGGTGATATAAGGGCATGCCGCCAAGGAAAATGACTTTGAACGATGTAGTCCTCTGAGACTGAGATAACTAGACCAATGCGCAGACTCGTGGAAATACGTGATTTCGTGTAAGGCCTTTATTAGGCGGCAAGAGGCCATATTACGGCTTTTAGAAGGCTATGCACGTAGTTGACGGTGATATAAGGGCATGGCGCCAAGGCAAATGACTTTGGACGATGTAGTCCTTTGAGACTGAGAGAACTAGACCAATAGCAAGCTGCACGGACATGTGGAACCACGTAATTCACGTGTAAAGCCTTAATTAGGCCGCAAAAAGCCATAATACGGCTTTTAGAAAGCTTTGCACGTAGTTGATGGTGATACAACGCCATGACGCCAAGAAAACCGAATTGGAACGTTGTAGTCCATTGAGACTGAAAGGTCTAGACCAATGATACCATGAGCAGTCTCGTGGAACTAAGTGATTAACGTGTAAGGCCTTCATTAGGCAGCAAGAGGCCATAGTACGGCTTTTAGAAGGCTATGCTCGTAGTTGACGTTGATATAAGGCCATGACGCCAAGGAAAACGACTTGGCACGTTGTAGTCCATTCAGACTGCAAGGACTAAACCCATGGCAACCTGTGCGGACCCGTGCAACGACGTATTTTATGTGTAGGGCCTTAATTATGTCGTAAAAGACCATATTACTGCTTTTAGAAGGTTATGCACGTAGTTGACGGTGATATAAGGGTATGGCGCCAGGGAAAATGACTTTGGACGTTGTAGTCCTTTAAGACAGAGAGAACTAGACCAATGGTACCATGCGCAAACTACGTGATTTTCGTGTAAGGCCTTAGTTAGGCTGCAAAAGGCCATACTACGGCTTGTCGAAGGCTATGCACGCAGTTGCCGGTGATATAAGAGCATGGCGTCAAGGAAAACGACTTGGGACGTTGTAGTCCATTCAGACTGCAACGACTAGAGCCATGGCAACCCTTGCGGACACGTGGAACCACGTAATTTAAGTGTAGGGCCTTTATTAGGCCGCAAAAACAATATTACGCCTTTTAGAAGGCTATGCACGTAGTTGACGGTGATATAAGGGCATGGCGCCAAGGCAAATGACTTGGCACGTTGTAGTCCTTTGAGACTGAGAGAACTAGACCAATGGCACCATGCGCAGTCTCGTGGAAATACGTGATTTTCGTGTAAGGCCTTTATTAGGCCGCAAAAAGCCATATTACGACTTTTAGAAGGCTATGCACGTAGTTGACGGTGATATAAGGGCATGGCGCCAGGGAAAATGACTTTGGATGTTGTAGTCTTTTGAGACAGTGAGAACTAGAGCAATGGCACCATGCACAGACTAGTGGAAATGCGTGATTTTCGTGTAAGGCTTTAATTAGGCTGCAAAAGGCCATACTACGGCTTGTCGAAGGCTATGCAAGCAGTTGCCGGTGATATAAGGGCATGGCGTCAAGGAAAACGACTTGGGACGTTGTAGTCCATTGGGACTGCAAGGACTAGACCAATGGCAAGTTGCGCGAACACGTGGAACAACGTAATTCACGTGTAAGGCCTTTATTAGGCCGCAAAAGCCATATTAAGGCTTGTGGAAGGCTATGCCAGCAGTTGCCGGTGATATAAGGGCATGGCGTCAAGAAGAACGACTTGGCACGTTTCTAGTCCATTGAGACTGCAAGGACAAGACCAATGCCAAGCTGCGCGAACTCGTGGAATCAAGTAATTCACGTGTAAGGCCTTTATTAGGCCGCAAAAGCCATGTTACGGCTTTTAGAAGGCTATCCACGAAGTTAACGGTGATATAAAGGCATGGCGCCAAGAAAAACGACTTAGCAAGATGCAGTCTATTGAGAATGAAAGGACTATACCAATGATACCATGCACAGGCTTGTGGAACCACGTAATTTACGTGTAAGGCCTTAATTAGTCTGCAAAAGGCCATACTACGGCTTGTCGAAGGCCATGCAAGCAGTTGACGGTGATATAAGGGCATGGCGCCAAGGAAAACGATTTGGGACGTTGTAGTCCATTGAGACTGCAAGGACTAGACCAATGGCAAGCTGCGCAAACACATGGAACCACGTAATTCACGTGTAAGGACTTTATTGAGCCGCAAAAGCCATATTACGGCTTTTAGAAGGCTTTGCACGTAGTTGCCGGTGATATAAGGGCATGCCGCCAAGGAAAATGACTTTGAACGATGTAGTCCTCTGAGACTGAGATAACTAGACCAATGCGCAGACTCGTGGAAATACGTGATTTCGTGTAAGGCCTTTATTAGGCGGCAAGAGGCCATATTACGGCTTTTAGAAGGCTATGCACGTAGTTGACGGTGATATAAGGGCATGGCGCCAAGGCAAATGACTTTGGACGATGTAGTCCTTTGAGACTGAGAGAACTAGACCAATAGCAAGCTGCACGGACATGTGGAACCACGTAATTCACGTGTAAAGCCTTAATTAGGCCGCAAAAAGCCATAATACGGCTTTTAGAAAGCTTTGCACGTAGTTGATGGTGATACAACGCCATGACGCCAAGAAAACCGAATTGGAACGTTGTAGTCCATTGAGACTGAAAGGTCTAGACCAATGATACCATGAGCAGTCTCGTGGAACTAAGTGATTAACGTGTAAGGCCTTCATTAGGCGGCAAGAGGCCATAGTACGGATTTTAGAAGGCTATGCTCGTAGTTGAAGTTGATGTAAGGCCATGACGCCAAGGAAAACGACTTGGCACGTTGTAGTCCATTCAGACTTCAAGGACTAAACCCATGGCAACCTGTGCAGACCCGTGCAACGACGTATTTTATGTGTAGGGCCCTAATTATGTCGTAAAAGACCATATTACTGCTTTTAGAAGGTTATGCACGTAGTTGACGGTGATATAAGGGCATGGCGCCAAGGCAAATGACTTGGCACGTTGTAGTCCTTTGAGACTGAGAGAACTAGACCAATGGCACCTTGCGCAGACTCGTGGAAATACGTGATTTTTGTGTAAGGCCTTTATTAGGCCGCAAAAAGCCATATTACGACTTTCAGAAGGCTATGCACGTAGTTGACGGTGATATAAGGGCATGGCGTCAAGAAGAACGACTTGGCACGTTTCTAGTCCATTGAGACTGCAAGGACAAGACCAATGCCAAGCTGCGCGAACTCGTGGAACCAAGTAATTCACGTGTAAGGCCTTTATTAGGCCGCAAAAGCCATGTTACGGCTTTTAGAAGGCTATCCACGAAGTTAACGGTGATATAAAGGCATGGCGCCAAGAAAAACGACTTAGCACGATGCAGTCTATTGAGAATGAAAGGACTATACCAATGATACCATGCACAGGCTTGTGGAACCACGTAATTTACGTGTAAGGCCTTAATTAGTCTGCAAAAGGCCATACTACGGCTTGTCGAAGGCCATGCAAGCAGTTGACGGTGATATAAGGGCATGGCGTCAAAGAAAACGACTTGGGACGTTGTAGTCAATTGAGACTGCAACGACTAGACCAATGGCAAGCTGTGCTAACACGTGGAACCACGTAATTCACATGTAAGGCCTTTATTAGGCCGCAAAAGCCATTATACGACTTTTAGAAGGCTATGCACGTAGTTGACGGTGATATAAGGGCATGGCGCCAAAAAATATGTCTTGGCACGTTGGAGTCCATTTAGACTGCAAGGTCTAGACCAATGGCACGTAATTCACGTGTAAGGCCTTTATTAGGCGGCAAAACGCCATAGTACGGTTTTTAGAAGGTTATGCACGCAGTTGACGGTGATAAAAGGCCATGGCGCCAGGGAAAACGACTTGGTGCGTTGCAGTCCATTGAGAATGAGAGAACCAGATCAATGGCACCATGCGCAGACTCGTGGAAATACGTGATTTTCGTGTAAGGCCTTACTTAGGCTGCAAAAGGCCATACTACGGCTTGTCGAAGACTACGCAAGCTGTTGCCGGTGATATAAGGGCATGGCGTCAAGGAAAACGACTTGGGACGTTGTAGTCCATTAAGACTGCAAGGAGTAGACCAATGGCAAGCTGTGCAGACACGTGGAACCACGTAATTCACGTGTAAAGCCTTAATTAGGCCGCAAAAAGCCATTATACGGCTTTTAGAAAGCTATGCACGTAGTTGATGGTGATATTAGGCCATGACGCCAAGGAAACCGACTTGGAAGGTTGTAGTCCATTAAGACCGAAAGATCTAGACCAATGATACCATGAGCAAGATCATGGAATTACGTGATTTGCGTGTAAGGCCTTTATTAGGCGACAAGAGGCCATAGTACGGCTTTTAGAAGGCTATGCACGTAGTTGACGGTGATAAAAGGCCATGGCGCCAAGGAAAACGACTTAGCACGTTGTAGTCCATTGAGAATGAAAGGACTAGACCAATGATACTATTCGCAGACTTGTGGAACCACGTAATTTACTTGCAAAGCCTTAAATAGGCCGCAGGAGGCCTTTTTTGGCTTTTATAAGGCTATGCATGTAGTTGACGTTGATATAAGGTCATGGCGCCAAAGTAAACGACTTAGCGCGTTCTATTCCATTTAGACTGCAAGGAGTAGACCATTGGTAAGCTGCCGGAAATGTGGACCACGTAATTCCGTGTAAAGCCTTAATTACGCCGCAAAAGCCATAGTACGGCTTTTAGAAGGCTATGCACGTAGTTAACGGTGATATAAGGGCATGGAGCCAAGGAAAATGACTTTGGACGATGTAGTCCATTGAGACGGAGAGAACTAGACCAATGGCACCATGCCCAGACCCGTGGAAATACGTGACTTTCGTGTAAGGCCTATATTAGGCGGCAAAAAGCCATATTACGGCTTTTAAAAGGCTATGCTCGTAGTTGTCGTTAATATAAGGTAATGGCGCCATGGAAAACGACTTGGGACGTTGTAGATCTTTGAGACTGCAAGGACTAGACCCATGGCAACCTGTGCAGACACGTGGAACCACGTAATTTAAATGTAGGACCTTAATTATGTTGTAAAAGACCATATTGCGGCTTTTAGAAGGCTATGCACATAGTTGACGCTGATAAAAGGCCATGGCGCCAGGGAAAACGACTTGGCACGTTGCAGTCCATTGACAATGAAAGGACTAGACCAATGATACCATGCGCAGGCTTGTGGAACCACGTAATTTACGTGTAAGGCCTTAATTAGGCGACAAGAGGCCATAGTACGGCTTTTTCCATTAAGACTACAAGGACTAGACCAATGGCAAGCTGCGCGGACACGTGAAACCACGTGGCTATGCTCCAGTTGACGTTGATATCAGGCAATGGCGCCATGGAAAACGTCTTGGGACGTTGTAGATCATTGAAACTGCAAGGAATAGACCGATGGCAACCTGTGCGGACACGTGGAACCACGTAATTTAAGTGTAGGGCCTTAATTATGTCGTAAAAAACTATATTACGGCTTATAGAAGTCTATGCACGCAGTTCATGCTGATATAAAGCCATGACGCCAAGGAAACCGACTTGGCATTATGCAGTCCATTGAGAATGAAAGGACTAGACCAATGGCAAGATGCGCGAACACGTGGAACCACGTAATTCACGTGTAAGGATTTTATTAGGCCGCATAAGCCATAATACGGCTTTTAGAAGGCTATGCACGTAGTTGACGGTGATATAAGGGCATGGCGCCAAGGAAAATGACTTTGGACGATGTAGTCCATTGAGAATGAGAGAACCAGATCAATGGCACCATGCGCAGACTCGTGGAAATACGTGATTTTCGTGTAAGGCCTTACTTAGGCTGCAAAAGGCCATACTACGGCTTGTCGAAGACTACGCAAGCAGTTGCCGGTGATATAAGGGCATGGCGTCAAGGAAAACGACTTGGGACGTTGTAGTCCATTAAGACTGCAAGGAGTAGACCAATGGCAAACTGTGCAGACATGTGGAACCACGTAATTCACGTGTAAAGCCTTAATTAGGCCGCAAAAAGCCATTATACGGCTTTTAGAAAGCTATGCACGTAGTTGATGGTGATATAAGGCCATGACGCCAAGGAAACCGACTTGGAAGGTTGTAGTCCTTTAAGACTGAAAGATCTAGACCAATGATACCATGAACAAGATCGTGGAATTACGTGATTTGCGTGTAAGGCCTTTATTAGGCGACAAGAAGCCATAGTACGGGTTTTAGAAGGCTATGCACGTAGTTGACGGTGATAAAAGGCCATGGCGCCAAGGAAAACGACTTAGCACGTTGTAGTCCATTGAGAATGAAAGGACTAGACCAATGATACCATTCGCAGACTTGTGGAACCACGTAATTTACTTGCAAGGCCTTAAATAGGCCGCAGGAGGCCTTTTTTGGCTTTTATAAGGCTATGCATGTAGTTGACGTTGATATAAGGTCATGGCGCCAAAGTAAACGACTTAGCGCGTTCTATTTCATTTAGACTGCAAGGAGTAGACCATTGGTAAGCTGCGCGGAAACGTGGACCACGTAATTCCGTGTAAAGCCTTAATTAGGCCGCAAAAGCCATAGTACGGATTTTAGAAGGCTATGCACGTAGTTGACGGTGATATAAGGGCATGGCTCCAAGGAAAATGACTTTGTACGATGTAGTCCAGTGAGACGGAGAGAACTAGACCAATGGCAAGCTGCGCAGACACGTGGAACCACGTAATTCACATGTAAAGACTTAATTAGGCCGCAAAAAGCCATAATACGGCTTTTAGAAGGCTATGCACGTAGTTGATGGTGATATAAGGCCATGACGCTAAGGAAACCGACTTGGCACGTTGCAGTCCATTGAGAATGAAAGGACTAGACCAATGATACCATGCGCAGGCTTGTGGAACCACGTATTTTACGTGTAAGGCCTTAATTAGGCGACAAGAGGCCATAGTACGGCTTTTTCCATTGAGACTGCAAGGACTAGACCAATGGCAAGCTGGGCGGACACGTGGAACCACGTGGCTATGCTCTAGTTGACGTTGATATCAGGCAATGGCGCCATGGAAAACGTCTTGGGACGTTGTAGATCATTGAAACTGCAAGGACTAGTTCGATGACAATCTGTGCAGACACGTGGAACCACGTAATTTAAGTGTAGGTCCTTAATTATGTCGTAAAAGACCATATTACGGCTTTTAGAAGGCCATGCACGTAGTTGACGATGATAAAAGGCCATGGCGCCAAGGAAAACGACTTGGCATGATGCAGTCCATTGATAATGAAAGGACTAGACCAATGATACCATTCGGAGGCTTGTGGAACCACGTAATTTACGTGTAAGGCCTTAATTAGGCTGCAAAAGCCATAATACGGCTTTTAGAAGGCTATGCACGTAGTTGACGTTGATATAAGGCCATGGCGCCAAAGTAAACGACTTGGCACGTTGTATTCCATTTAGACTGCAAGGAGTAGACCAATGGTAAGCTGCGCGGAAACATATACCACGTAATTCCGTGTAAAGCCTTTATTAGGCGGCAAAAGGCCATAGTACGGCTTTTAGAAGGCTATGCACGTAGTTGACGGTGATAAAAGGCCATGGCGCCAAGGAAAACGACTTGGCACGTTGCAGTCTATTGAGAATGAAAGGACCAGACCAATGATACCTTGCGCAGGCTTGTGGAACCACGTAATTTACGTGCAAGGCTTTAATTAGGCTGCAAAAGGCCATACTACGGCTTGTCGAAGGCTATGCACGTAGTTGACGGTGATATAAGGCCATAGCGCGAAGGAGAATGACTTTGGACGATGTAGTCCTTTGAGACTGAGAGAACTAGACCAATGATACCATGAGCAGGATCGTGGAATTACGTGATTTACGTGTAAGGTCTTTATTAGGCGACAAGAGGCCATACTACGGCTTGTCGAAGACTACGCAAGCAGTTGCCGGTGATATAAAGGCATGGCGTCAAGGAAAACGAATTGGGACGTTGTAGTTCATTAAGACTGCAAGGAGTAGACCAATGGCAAGCTGTGCAGACACGTGGAACCACGTAATTCACGTGTAAAGCCTTAATTAGGCCGCAAAAAGCCATTATACGGCTTTTAGAAAGCTATGCACGTAGTTGATGGTGAT
Source organism: Hydractinia symbiolongicarpus (assembly GCF_029227915.1). Taxonomy (NCBI): domain Eukaryota; kingdom Metazoa; phylum Cnidaria; class Hydrozoa; order Anthoathecata; family Hydractiniidae; genus Hydractinia; species Hydractinia symbiolongicarpus. Next base: position 19,591,862 of record NC_079877.1, read on the forward strand.
ATAAGGCCATGACGCCAAGGAAACCGACTTGGAAGGTTGTAGTCCATTAAGACTGAAAGATCTAGATCAATGATACCATGAACAAGATCGTGGAATTACGTGATTTGCGTGTAAGGCCTTTATTAGGCGACAAGAAGCCATAGTACGGCTTTTAGAAGGCTATGCACGTAGTTGACGGTGATAAAAGGCCATGGTGCCAAGGAAAACGACTTAGCACGTTGTAGTCCATTGAGAATGAAAGGACTAGACCAATGATACCATTCGCAGACTTGTGGAACCACGTAATTTACTTGCAAGGCCTTAAATAGGCCGCAGGAGGCCTTTTTTGGCTTTTATATGGCTATGCATGTAGTTGACGTTGATATAAGGTCATGGCGCCAAAGTAAACGACTTAGCGCGTTCTATTTCATTTAGACTGCAAGGAGTAGACCATTGGTAAGCTGCGCGGAAACGTGGACCACGTATTTTACGTGTAAGGCCTTAATTAGGCGACAAGAGGCCATAGTACGGCTTTTTCCATTGAGACTGCAAGGACTAGACCAATGGCAAGCTGGGCGGACACGTGGAACCACGTGGCTATGCTCTAGTTGACGTTGATATCAGGCAATGGCGCCATGGAAAACGTCTTGGGACGTTGTAGATCATTGAAACTGCAAGGACTAGTTCGATGACAATCTGTGCAGACACGTGGAACCACGTAATTTAAGTGTAGGTCCTTAATTATGTCGCAAAAGACCATATTACGGCTTTTAGAAGGCCATGCACGTAGTTGACGATGATAAAAGGCCATGGCGCCAAGGAAAACGACTTGGCATGATGCAGTCTATTGAGAATGAAAGGACCAGACCAATGATACCTTGCGCAGGCTTGTGGAACCACGTAATTTACGTGTAAGGCTTTAATTAGGCTGCAAAATGCTATACTACGGCTTGTCGAAGGCTATGCACGTAGTTGACGGTGATATAAGGCCATAGCGCGAAGGAGAATGACTTTGGACGATGTAGTCCTTTGAGACTGAGAGAACTAGACCAATCATACCATGAGCAGGATCGTGGAATTACGTGATTTACGTGTAAGGCCTTTATTAGGCGACAAGAGGCCATAGTACGGCTTTTAAAAGGCTATGCTCGTAGTTGACGGTGATATAAGGGCATGGCGTCAAGAAAAACGACTTGGGAGGTTGTAGTCCAGTGAGACGGAGAGAACTAGACCAATGGCAAGCTGCGCAGACATGTGGAACCACGTAATTCACATACAAAGACTTAATTAGGCCGCAAAAAGCCATAAAACGGCTTTTAGAAGGCTATGCACGTAGTTGACGGTGATAAAAGGCCATGGCGCCAAGGAAAACGACTTGGCACGTTGCAGTCCATTGAGAATGAAAGGACCAGACCAATGATACCATGCGCAGGCTTGTGGAACCACGTAATTTTCGTGTAAGGCCTTAATTAGGCTGCAAAAGGCCATACTACGGCTTGTCGAAGGCTATGCACGTAGTTGACGGTGATATAAGGCCATAGCACCAAGGAGAATGACTTTGGACGATATAGTCCTTTGAGACTGAGAGAACTAGACCAATGGCACCATGCCCAGACTCGTGGAAGTACGTGACTTTCGTGTAAGGCCTTTAATAGGCGGCAAAAAGCCATATTACGGCTTTTAGAAAGCTATGCACGTAGTTGATGGTGATATAAGGCCATGACGCCAAGGAAACCGACTTGGAACGTTGTAGTCCATTGAAACTGAAAGGTCTAGACCAATGATACCATGAACACGGTAGTGGAACTACGTGATTTACGTGTAAGGCCTTTATTAGGCGTCAAGCGGCCATATTACGGCTTTTAGAAGGCTATGCACGTAGTTGACGGTGATATAAGGCCATAGCACCAAGGAGAATGACTTTGGACGATATAGTCTTTTGAGACTGAGAGAACTAGACCAATGGCACCATGCCCAGACTCGTGGATATACGTGACTTTCGTGTAAGGCCTATATTAGGCGGCAAAAAGCCATATTACGGCTTTTAGAAGGCTATGCACGTAGTTGACAGTGATATAAAGCCATGGCGCGAAAGAAAATAACTTGGCACGTTGTAGATCATTTAGACTGCAAGGACTAGACCAATGGCTAGCTGCGCGGACACGTAGAACCACCTAATTCACGTGTAAAGTTTAAATTAGGCCGCAAAAACCATAATACGGTTTTTAAAAGGCTATGCTCGTAGTTGTCGTTAATATAAGGCAATGGCGCCATGGAAAACGACTTGGGACGTTGTAGATCTTTAAGACTGCAAAGACTAGACCCATGGCAACATGTGCAGACACGTTGAACCACGTAATTTAAATGTAGGACCTTAATTATGTTGTAAATGACCATATTGCGGCTTTTAGAAGGCTATGCACGTAGTTGACGGTGATAAAAAGCCATGGCGCCAGGGAAAACGACTGGGCACGTTACAGTCCATTGACAATGAAAGGACTAGACCAATGACAGCATGCGCAGGCTTGTGGAACCACGTAATTTACGTGTAAGGCCTTAATTAGGCGACAAGAGGCCGTAGTACGGCTTTTTCCATTGAGACTGCAAGGACTAGACCAATGGCAAGCTGCGCGGACACGTGAAACCACGTGGCTATGCTCCAGTTGACGTTGACATCAGGCAATGGCGCCATGGAAAACGTCTTGGGACGTTGTAGATCATTGAAACTGCAAGGAATAGACCGATGGCAACCTGTGCGGACACGTGGAACCACGTAATTTAAGTGTAGGGCCTTAATTATGTCGTAAAAAGCTATATTACGGCTTATAGAAGTCTATGCACGCAGTTCATGCTGATATAAAGCCATGACACCAAGGAAACCGACTTGGCATGATGCATTCCATTGAGAATGAAAGGACTAGACCAATGGCAAGATGCGCGAACACGTGGAACCACGTAATTCACGTGTAAGGCTTTTATTAGGCAGCAAAAGCCATAGTACGGCTTTTAAAAGGCTATGCACGTAGTTGATGGTGATATAAGGCCATGACGCCAAGGAAACCGACTTGGCACGTTGCAGTCCATTGAGAATGAAAGGACTAGACCAATGATACCATGAGCAGACTTGTGGAACCACGTAATTTACGTGTAAGGCCTTAATTAGGCCGCAAAAGCCATAATACGGCTTTTAGAAGGCTATGCACGTAGTTGACGTTGATATAAGGCCATGGCGCCAAAGTAAACGACTTGGCACGTTGTATTCCATTCAGACTGCAAGGAGTAGACCAATGGTAAGCTGCGCGGAAACGTGGACCACGTAATTCCGTGTAAAGCCTTAATTAGGCCGCAAAAAGCCATAATACGGCTTTTAGACAACTATGCACGTAGTTGACGGTGATATAAAGGCATGACGCCAAAGAAAACGACTTGGAACGTTGTAGTCCAGTTAGATTGAAAGTTTCAGACCAATAAAATCATATGAGGCTCGTGGAACTACGTGACTTACGTGTAAGGCCTTTATTAGGCGGCAAAAGGCCATAGTACAGCTTGTTGAAGGCTATGCACGTAGTTGACGGTGATATAAGGCCATAGCGCGAAGGAGAATGACTTTGGACGATGTAGTCCTTTGAGACTGAGAGAACTAGACCAATGATACCATGAGCAGGATCGTGGAATTACGTGATTTACGTGTAAGGCCTTTATTAGGCGACAAGAGGCCATAGTACGGCTTTTAGAAGGCTATGCTCGTAGTTGACGGTGATATAAGGGCATGGCGTCAAGAAAAACGACTTGGGAGGTTGTAGTCCAGTGAGACGGAGAGAAGTAGACCAATGGCAAGCTGCGCAGACATGTGGAACCACGTAATTCACATACAAAGACTTAATTAGGCCGCAAAAAGCCATAAAACGGCTTTTAGAAGGCTATGCACGTAGTTGACGGTGATAAAAGGCCATGGCGCCAAGGAAAACGACTTGGCACGTTGCAGTCCATTGAGAATGAAAGGACCAGACCAATGATACCATGCGCAGGCTTGTGGAACCACGTAATTTTCGTGTAAGGCCTTAATTAGGCTGCAAAAGGCCATACTACGGCTTGTCGAAGGCTATGCACGTAGTTGACGGTGATATAAGGCCATAGCACCAAGGAGAATGACTTTGGACGATATAGTCCTTTGAGACTGAGAGAGCTACACCAATGGCACCATGCCCAGACTCGTGGAAGTACGTGACTTTCGTGTAAGGCCTTTAATAGGCGGCAAAAAGCCATATTACGGCTTTTAGAAAGATATGCACGTAGTTGATGGTGATATAAGGCCATGACGCCAAGGAAACCGACTTGGAACGTTGTAGTCCATTGAAACTGAAAGGTCTAGACCAATGATACCATGAAGACGGTCGTGGAACTACGTGATTTACGTGTAAGGCCTTTATTAGGCGTCAAGCGGCCATATTACGGCTTTTAGAAGGCTATGCACGTAGTTGACGGTGATATAAGGCCATACCACCAAGGAGAATGACTTTGGACGATATAGTCCTTTGAGACTGAGAGAACTAGACCAATGGCACCATGCCCAGACTCGTGGATATACGTGACTTTCGTGTAAGGCCTATATTAGGCGGCAAAAAGCCATATTACGGCTTTTAGAAGGCTATGCACGTAGTTGACAGTGATATAAAGCCATGGCGCGAGAGAAAATAACTTGGCACATTGTAGATCATTTAGACTGCAAGGACTAGACCAATGGCTAGCTGCGCAGACACGTAGAACCACCTAATTCACGTGTAAAGTTTAAATTAGGCCGCAAAAACCATAATATGGTTTTTAAAAGGCTATGCTCGTAGTTGTCGTTAATATAAGGCAATGGCGCTATGGAAAACGACTTGGGACGTTGTAGATCTTTAAGACTGCAAAGACTAGACCCATGGCAACATGTGCAGACACGTTGAACCACGTAATTTAAATGTAGGACCTTAATTATGTTGTAAATGACCATATTGCGGCTTTTAGAAGGCTATGCACGTAGTTGACGGTGATAAAAAGCCATGGCGTCAGGGAAAACGACTTGGCACGTTACAGTCCATTGACAATGAAAGGACTAGACCAATGACAGCATGCGCAGGCTTGTGGAACCACGTAATTTACGTGTAAGGCCTTAATTAGGCGACAAGAGGCCGTAGTACGGCTTTTTCCATTGAGACTGCAAGGACTAGACCAATGGCAAGCTGCGCGGACACGTGAAACCACGTGGCTATGCTCCAGTTGACGTTGATATCAGGCAATGGCGCCATGGAAAACGTCTTGGGACGTTGTAGATCATTGAAACTGCAAGGAATAGACCGATGGCAACCTGTGCGGACACGTGGAACCACGTAATTTAAGTGTAGGGCCTTAATTATGTCGTAAAAAGCTATATTACGGTTTATAGAAGTCTATGCACGCAGTTCATGCTGATATAAAGCCATGACACCAAGGAAACCGACTTGGCATGATGCATTCCATTGAGAATGAAAGGACTAGACCAATGGCAAGATGCGCGAACACGTGGAACCACGTAATTCACGTGTAAGGCTTTTATTAGGCCGCAAAAGCCATAGTACGGCTTTTAGAAGGCTATGCACGTAGTTGACGGTGATATAAGGGCATGGCGTCAAGGAAAACGATTTGGGACGTTGTAGTCCATTAAGACTGCAAAGATCTAGACCAATGACACCATGAGCAGGATCGTGGAATTACGTGATTTAATTGTAAGGCCTTTATTAGGCGACAAGAGGCCATAGTACGGCTTTTAGAAGGCTATGCTCGTAGTTGACGGTGATATAAGGGCATGGCATCAAGAGAAACACCTTGGGAGGTTGTGGTCCAGTGAGACGGAGAGAAGTAGACCAATGGCAAGCTGCGCAGACACGTGGAACCACGTAATTCACATGTAAAGACTTAATTAGGCCGCAAAATGCCATAATACGGCTTTTAGAAGGCTATGCACGTAGTTGATGGTGATATAAGGCCATGACGCCAAGGAAACCGACTTGGCACGTTGCAGTCCATTGAGAATGAAAGGACTAGACCAATGATACCATGAGCAGACTTGTGGAACCACGTAATTTACGTGTAAGGCCTTAATTAGGCCGCAAAAGCCATAATACGGCTTTTAGAAGGCTATGCACGTAGTTGACGTTGATATAAGGCCATGGCGCCAAAGTAAACGACTTGGCACGTTGTATTACATTCAGACTGCAAGGAGTAGACCAATGGTAAGCTGCGCGGAAACGTGGACCACGTAATTCCGTGTAAAGCCTTAATTAGGCCGCAAAAAGCCATAATACGGCTTTTAGACAGCTATGCACGTAGTTGACGGTGATATAAAAGCATGACGCCAAAGAAAACGACTTGGAACGTTGTAGTCCAGTTAGACTGAAAGTTTCAGACCAATAAAATCATATGAGGCTCGTGGAACTACGTGACTTACGTGCAAGGCCTTTATTAGGCGGCAAAAGGCCATAGTACGGCTTTTAGAAGGCTATGCACGTAGTTGAGGTGATAAAAGGCCATGGCGCCAAGGAAAACGACTTGGCACGTTGCAGTCCATTGAGACAGCAAGGACTAGACCAATGGCAACCTGCGCGGACACGTGGAACGCCTTGATTTAAGTGTAAGGCCTTTATTAGGCGGCAAAACGCCATATTACAGCCTTCAGAAGGCTATGCGCGTTCTTGAAGGTGATATCCGGTCATGGCCCCAAGGAAAAGGAGTTTGGACGTGGTAGTCTGCTAAGACTGAAAGGACTAAACCAATGGCAACCTGCGCGAACACGTGGAACCACTAGACCAATGGCAACCTGCGCGAACACGTGGAACCACTAGACCAATGGCAACATGCGCGGACACGTAGAATCACGTGATTTACGTGCAAGGCCTAAAGTAGGCCGCAAAAGGCCATATTACGGCTAGTAGAAGGCTATGCGCGTAGGTAACGGTGATATAAGGCTATGACGTCAAGGAAACCGCTTTGGGACGTTGTAGTCCTTTGAGACTGAAAGGACTAGACCAATGGCAACCCCCACAGACAAGTGGAATCACGTAATTTACGTGTAAGGCCTTAATTAGAACGCTAAAGGCCATGTTACGGCTTTTAGAAGGCTATTCACGTAGTTGACGGTGATATAAGGCCATGGTGCCAAAGACAACACTTGGCACGCTGAAGTCCATTGAGACAGCAAGGACTAGACCAATGGCAACCTGCGCGGACACGTGGAACTATGTGATTTAGGTGTAAGGCCTTTATTAGGCGGCAAAACGCCATATTACAGCCTTTAGAAGGCTATGCGCGTAATTGAAGGTGATATGCAGTCATGGCGTCAAGTAAAAGAACTTTGGACGTGGTAGTCTATTAAAACTGAAAGGACTAGACTAATGGTAACATGCGCAAGCACGCGGAATCACGTGATTTACGTGCGAGGCCTTAATTAGAAGACGAAAGGTCATACTACTGTTTTTGAAAGGTTATGCACGTGGTTGGCGTTGATATAAGGCCATGACGCCAAGGAAAACGAATTGGGACGTTGTATTCCATTGAGAAAGCAAGGACTAGAACAATGGCAACCTGCGCTGACACGTGGAACCACGTGATTAACGTGCAAGGCCTTAATTAGGCCGCAAAAGGCCATATTACGGCTTTCAGAAGGCTATGCACGTAGTTGACGGTGATATAAGGCCATGGTGCCAAGGAAAACACTTGGCACGCTGAAGTCCATTGAGACACCAAGGACTAGACCAATGGCAACCTGCGCGGACACGTGGAACGCCGTGATTTAGGTGTAAGGCCTTTATTAGGCGGCAAAACGCCATATTACAGCCTTCAAAAGGCTATGCGCGTTCTTGAAGGTGATATCCGGTCATGGCCGTAAGGAAAAGGAGTTTGGACGTGGTAGTCTACTAAGACTGAAAGGACTAGACCAATGGCAACCTGCGCGAACACGTGGAACCACTAGACCAATGGCAACATGCGCGGACAAGTAGAATCACGTGATTTACGTGTAAGGCCTAAAGTAGGCCGAAAAAGGCCATATTACGTCTATTAGAAGGCTATGCGCGTAGGTAACGGTGATATAAGGCTATGACGTCAAGGAAACCGCTTTGGGACGTTGTAGTCCTTTGAGACTGAAAGGACTAGACTAATGGCAACCCCCACGGACACATGGAATCACGTAATTTACGTGTAAGGCCTTAATTAGAACGCGAAAGGCCATGTTACGGCTTTTAGAAAGCTATGCACGTAGTTAATGGTAATATAAGGCTATGACGCCAAGGAAAACGACTTGGGACGTTGTAGTCCATTGAGACTGCAAGGACGAGACCAATGGCAACCTGTGCGGACACGTGGAACCACTAGACCAATGGCAACATGCGCGGACACGTGTAAGCACGTGATTTACGTGTAAGGCCAAAAGTAGGCCGTAAAAGGCCATATTACGGCTATTAGAAGGCTATTCACGTAGTTGACGGTGATATATGGCCATGGTGCCAAGGAAAACACTTGGCACGCTGAAGTCCATTGAGAATGAAAGGGCTAGACCAATGATACCATGCGCAGGCTTGTGGAACCACGTAATTTACGTGTAAGGACTTAATTAGAACGCGAAAGTCCATGTTATGGCTTTCAGAAGGCTATGCACGTAGTTGACGGTGATATAAGGCCATGATGCCAAGGACAACACTTGGCACGCTGAAGTCCATTGAGACAGCAAGGACTAGACCAATGGCAACCTGCGCGGACACCTGGAACTATGTGATTTAGGTGTAAGGCTTTTATTATGCGGCAAAACGCCATATTACAGCCTTTAGAAGGCTATGCGCGTAATTGAAGGTGATATGCAGTCATGGCGTCAAGTAAAAGAACTTTGGACGTGGTAGTCTATTAAAACTGAAAGGACTAGACTAATGGTAACATGCGCAAGCACGCGGAATCACGGGATTTACGTGCGAGGCCTTAATTAAAAGACGAAAGGTCATACTACTGCTTTTGAAAGGTAATGCACGTGGTTGGCGTTGATATAAGGCCATGACGCCAAGGAAAACGAATTGGGACGTTGTATTCCATTGAGAAAGCAAGGACTAGAACAATGGCAACCTGCGCTGACACGTGGAACCACGTGATTAACGTGCAAGGCCTTAATTAGGCCGCAAAAGGCCATATTACGGCTTTTAGAAGACTATGCACGTAGTTGACGGCGATATAAGGCCATGGTGACAAGGAAAAAATTTGGCTCTTTGTAGTCCATTGAGATAGCATGGATTAGACCAATGGCAACCTGCACGGACACGTAGAACGACGTGATTTTCGTGTAAGGCCTAGAGTAGGCCGCAAAAGGCCATATTACGGCTATTAGAAGGCTATGCACGCAGTTGGCGATGATATAAGGACATGGCGTCAAGGAAACCGTTGTGGGACGTTGTAGTCCTTTGAGAATGAAAGGACTAGACCAATGGCAACCTCCACGGACACGTGGAATCACGTAATTTACGTGTAAGGCCTTAATTAGAACGCGAAAAGCCATGTTATGGCTTTCAGAAGGCTATGCACGTAGTTGACGGTGATATAAGGCCATGGTGCCAAGGAAAGCACTTGGCACGCTGAAGTCCATTGAGACAGCAAGAACTAGACCAATGGCAACCTGCGCGGACACGTGGAACGCCGTGATTTAGGTGTAAGGCCTTTATTAGGCGGCAAAACGCCATTTTACAGCCTTCAGAAGGCTATGCGCGTTCTTGAAGGTGATATCCGGTCATGGCCCCAAGGAAGAGGAGTTTGGACGTGGTAGTCTACTAAGACTGAAAGGACTAGACCAATGGCAACCTGCGCGAACACGTGGAACCACTAGACCAATGGCAACATGCGCGGACACGTAGAATCACGTGATTTACGTGTAAGGCCTAAAGTAGGCCGCAAAGGACATATTACGGCTATTAGAAGGCTATGCGCGTAGGTAACGGTGATATAAGGCTATGACGTCAAGGAAACCGCTTTGGAACGTTGTAGTCCTTTGAGACTGAAAGGACTAGACCAATGGCAACCCCCACGGACACGTGGAATCACGTAATTTACGTGTAAGGCCTTAATTAGAACGCGAAAGGCCATGTTACGGCTTTTAGAAGGCTATGCACGTAGTTAATGGTAATATAAGGCCATGACGCCAAGGAGAACGATTTGGGACGTTGTAGTCCATTGAGACTGCAAGGACTAGACCAATGGCAACCTGTGCGGACACGTGGAACCACTAGACCAATGGCAACCTGCGCGGACACGTGTAACCACGTGATTTACGTGTAAGGCCTAAAGTAGGCCGTAATAGGCCATATTACGGCTATTAGAAGGCTATTCACGTAGTTGACGGTGATATAAGGCCATGGCGTCTAGGAAACCTATTTGGGACGTTGTAGTCCTTTAAGACTGAAAGGACTAAACCAATGGTAACATGCGCAAGCTCGCGGAATCACGTGATTTACGTGCAAGGCCTTAATTAGAAGACAAAAGGCCATATTACACACTGTTTGTAAACTGAATAAATAACCTTATTTTGCAGTTTAAAATTGTTTTTAAGGAAAATGTATTATGGGCCCGAGAAATTTGTCGCACAGTGCAGAAGGTCCCCGTAGCGTTAGTTCGCAACGCACAGAAAGTCCTCATAAGTCGTAAACACAAACACACACATACACACACTCACACACTCACACACGCACACACCCACACACACACTAGGCGTATTAATATATAGATGTACAGTGATGACCCAGCGGCTTAAAATACTGTATTGGTAAAATCCATAGATCCGAAGATGTTGTAGACTAGAAAAACTCATTTCTGCCCTCGATAGTTGGAACGAGTGTTAAAACCACGAATAAAGTTTATAAAAAATTTTATAGTGTGTTATTAAAAATTGTATACACTCGTTTGGTTCGAAACATTACGCTAGCTGCTCATTACTCTGGGATCTTTATAAGCAGCCATGGAGGTACTTTCGAAGGTATTGTAGTGTTGTTTAAAATGTAGCGGATCGAGTTCTGGTTGATGACGGGGGAATGTGCGAGGCTCACAAGGAGCTTCTAAAGAATAATAAAATTGGGTAACGTGTCTGTTTTTTGTGCCTCAGCATGCTACAATAAGCCAGTTTATATTACCTCCAAGTAGCTTGACTTGTGTCGGCACTTGTTCGATGTTTTTATCAGCTTTGAAATCTGATTTATTTGTTGAAACAAAGTAATGGCTGAACTAAAATAAAATTAGAATAAATGCAAAATCATACGGCATGAAGACTTAAAATTACTTTCCTCGAACTATGGTTTTCACCAGTTTAAATTTCATAATATTCAAATGGTAAAATCATTGTGGCGAGTGAACATACCAGTGTTTGTTAAACCAACAACATATCATTATTTACTTCAGAAATTAATTAATCAGACAGATCCGAACTACGGAAAGGAAGACATAATATCCCATTAATACCTGACATGAAATATGTTTTAATGCAGTTTTATAAATTGGAGTCTTGCATATCCCCGTTCACACCAATGTAAAACATGTTTAGTTGGAAATAGTGTTATAACCTACAAAGATGGAGGGACACGCTGCAAAGCGAAATAAAACCAGAAAGAAAAAAAGCAAACTTTCCAGAACCCTTCCAGAAACCTGTCATAACAATGTGGCCTGGACCAGACAAACGACGTTAGAGATAATTAAAATTATCATATTCTTTACATCCCAAACTAATTTTTATCGTAATTTCGCTTATACTGAACGATTTTTATAAAGTACAGGATAACTAGGCCTTAAGTTGTTAAGGTACTTTTTGGCCTTCAAGTTGTTTAACTGGTTGCTTAGCAACTGCTTTACCGACGACCAAGGGGTGGATATTACATTTTAAATTTTTTAGATTGCCGGAAAATGATTTTAAAAGCTTTTCTTCATCTGTTTTTCGCCACACATCCTTAGGGAATGAATACAAGGCCTGATTTTCGGCACAATTTAAGGCCTAGCCTTAAATTGTGGCGAAACTTGTAATCTTGCACGCATGTAATTTCAGAACATTTGTTTGTGCGAACAATACGCCTTCAGGAAAACTAAGCTCAGACAGAAATCGTGATAACTAAAGTCAAGTGACTCAGACTAAAATATTGGCTGTTACCTGCGAAGGAATAGTTTTATTTTTGGCTAAATATTTGACATCATATCTTTCTTCGTTCCAATTTCCAATCAAAGTATCTGATTTGAATCCTGTTTCATTTGTTGTACATCTCCAACCAAATTGCTCAAATTTATTTGCATCAAATAAATCATACACCTCTCCATTTCCTGATGCAGACATATGGGTAAATGGTGGAGGTTTTGCCATTTTAAAACTGGGCTATATAGCTATAGTATCTATGTTGTCACTTTCTTGTTGTTAGAAAAAATTGCGACCATGTTTGTTTGTTTACACGGTACCATTATAGATTGTTCTACGCCACCATAACAACATGTTCCTCATGTAATGGCGTAGCCAGAGGACTGAGGGTAAACAAATTGTAGCCAACATTTAGTTTTTTAACACATAACTTTATACCAAAATGTTTGTGACCAGAACAATTACAAAGCCTCCAGCTCAATCATCAAGGGCGCATGATTATCTTTACGGTATGTTTCTTCATTTTTAAAAGTTATAATACTCAACGTTACAATTTTTACTTTAATGTTGTTAAAGCTCGTCTTAACATCAAGTGGAAGGAACGTTAACTTTAGTTGTGCAGTCACTAAAGCAAAAATCAACAGCTTGTCTTGTAACCCCTTTAATGAAAAAATTGAATTGTTTGCCTTAAATTCCTGGTTTTGTAATCAAGCTAGCTAGCGATGTACTTGTTATTCATTCAGTGTTATATTATAGAACACAAACAAGATTGATTTTTATTGCACAAAGTGAAATTGTATTAAATATAAATCAGTAAACTAAAACGTTTGGCAGGGTTGTCACACCTTCTTAATACTCCGCAATTCTCCTCAGTCTTAAAAAGTCTCCCCAAATTTCAACAAGTCTCCAAAAGTAGATGTTCAAAAAATCTTTAAAAATAGTAGTTTTTAACAATTTTTTCCTCAATTCTCCTCAATTTACCTTTATAAAACTAATACAGAGCTAGCTAGAAAGTCTAGTTACATAGACCTTTTTTAATGTTAGATCCAGAGGGGTTTACCGCGGTAAGCCCCTTTGGATCTAACAACCGCGTGGCAGGCAGAAAGATTTTGGCAAAAAACTGCCACAATCATCAAAAAAAAGGAGCTTTGAAAAACAGATTCACACTGCCCTTGGTCAACACGGGATTTGGCAAAAAATCCCTTCCGTTTAGAGCTGCAAAAGTGTAGAATAATCTTCCAGACCAAGTGACTTGTAATGGAATTCTGCTTTCGTTTAAGGCTTCCATCTCTAATGTATTTGGAAAATTCTAATGGAGATCACTTTTCAATTTTTTTTTTTAATTCTTTTTTTTTTTAATTTTCACAGATTATAAAATATGGTTCTACGTTTGATTGAGCTGAGGCAGTCTAAGGTTTATAATTTTTTTTGTTTCTTTTTTGTTCTAGTCGCCTCCAGTAGAAACAACCAATTTTCTATGCTAGCCACTTTAAATGTTTATTATTATTATTATTATTATTATTATTGTTGTTGTTGTTGTTGTTGTTGTTTTCACACCTGAGCACTTAGCGGGACATGCATGTGTATTTTGGAACACTTAGCGGGACACGTTCATTTGCCGGGACATTTTTTGTCCCGCTAAATGTCTTAGGCTAAAACAACGTAGTTTAGTCTAATTAACACGTTTTCATAGCTTAGACGATGTCCCCCTATGTAGCAAATTTCGCTACAACAGACTTTGTAATTTGAAGCACTTAGCGGGACACAAAGTACAGTACAGTCCAGATGTAAGCGTACGCGTACGCTCAACTTGCAAAAATAATTGCTTTCATTAAAAAAAACAATAGGATAGCGAGTTCCTTTCAAATTGCGCGAAAATAATTGCTTCGTGTTAAAAACAAAAGCATAGCAAGAAACATTGTTTAGAAACAATACTCTGCGCGAGAATAAATTAAACGCGAAGGCCATTAAATTTTAATTTTTTTTAACAACGAAACTAATTATAGTAACGCGATTTTAATCTTATATATTTAAAATCACAAGCTTTTACTTTCAAAATGCGATCTAAAAAAACATTTCTATCGCAGTTTTTCGTTTTTAAACTTTTAAAATGCGATCTAAAAAAACATTTCTATCGCAGTTTTTCGTTTTTAAACTTTTAAAATGCGATCTAAAAAAAAATTTCTATCGCCGTTTTTTGTTTTTAAACTTTTAAAATGCGATCTAAAAAAAAAAAATTTTATCGCTGTTTTCCGTTTTAAAACTTTTATAATGCGATTTAAAAAAACATTTCTATCGCCGTTTTTCGTTTTTAAACTTTTAAAATGCGATCTAAAAAAAAAAAATTTCTATCGCCGTTTTCCCTTTTAAAACTTTTAAAATGCGATTTAAAAAAATATTTCTATCGCCGTTTTTCGTTTTTAAACTTTTAAAATGCATTCTAAAAAACATTTCTATCTCAGTTTTTCGTTTTAAAACTTTTAACATGCGATCTAAAAAAACATTTCTATCGCCGTTTTTTGTTTTAAAACTTTTAAAATGCGATCTAAAAAAAAATATCTATCACTGTTTTCCGTTTTAAAACTTTTAAAATGCGATCTAAAAAAACATTTCTATCGCCGTTTTTCGTTTTTAAACTTTTAAAATGTAATCTAAAATAAAATTTCTATCGCCGTTTTCCGTTTTAAAACTTTTAAAATGCGATCTAAAAAAACATTTCTATCGTCGTTTGTCGTTTTTAAAGTTTTAAAATGCAATCTAAAAAAACATTTCTATCGCCATTTTTCGTTTTTAAAGTTTTAAAATGCAATCTGAAAAAATTTTCAATCTTTGTTAAAATAAAATAATTTCTATCACGTAAAGGCTTTATTTAACCCGCGCAACCAACAATGCCTTGTCGCTAGTCTATTTAGTTTCCACGCAAAACCTTTGTTTAATAAAAATATTAAACAATGGCTCTTCGTGTCACATTGATAGAGTTGATAACATTTGCAATTATGCTATTGGGAATAGTTATGTTAATACTATTTAACAATAGTTAAGCGCAGTTATAATAAGCTATTTTTTCTTCAATAATCTTTTGTTTATTACGCGCAAGTTAATGACTTACAAGACTCGCAAGATAATTAATAAGAACAAAAGACAAACAACTACCGCCTCCGAGAAAAAGGTGTGAAACTTGAGCGTAGGCGTACGCTTACATCTGGACTGTACTGTAGGTCGCCCAAAAATCAAAGATGTTGATCAAAATGTGTTATATCTGGTATAAAATGGTTGTCATTGATAAAAGTAAAATTTGTATTGCAGCAACATTAGTTAAAACAGCTTTAAATATTTTACAACAAATGCCGGTATATCACGCACATATCGGGACATCTTATGCACTTCGTCATGAAAGCACTTAGCGGGACACAAAATTTAATATTTACATTTGAACTAGTAGAATAATAGCTGCAATATTTCACACTGAATTTAATTAGTTCCAAGCAATCTAGGCCTATTGTCACCGTTTTTAACATAATAAGTATTATTTATATTTATAATACATGTCATGGCTTGAGCCAGAACTTTCTTTGAGTGGAGCAACCTAAGTTCTCAAGTATTTAATTTCAACCCTATTTTATCTGGGGGTGTTAAAACATATTATGACATTAAGAATTTTCGAAAGAGATTGATACCTTAGACAAACTTAAAACAATTATCAAGAAGTATAAAAGATATTATTATTTTTACGCTAACAGCGGCGCTCATGGAATGTGTGAAAAACTTACCCCTGATGTTTAAATTCTCTTTATTTCATTTTAGTTCTGCTCAGATGTAAAACGTTTTTATTGCCATCTCGCTAGCGAGGATAGTATTGCTTTCCCACTCCTAACTAACTAACAATATGGGTGACTACGTCATCATCAGGCTTTTTTACACAAATTTTCTTTTAGAGAAAGTACCTTCTGGGGATTCGAACCCACGACCTATTAGCCAACTGAGCCATTACATCTTTAGTAATAAACTTTAATACGACGGCTTTACATTTATCGTTTGCAAAACCGGTTCGACGGCTGGCAAACTATGCCGCTAAATGCAAAGTTTTTTTGGATTTTTTTGGGCAAAATGATTTCTCTTAACGAAAAATATTGGGGTGTGTATCAAAATTTCTAAGAATAATTCTAATGAATTTCCTTATTATGAAATTTTATAAGACCATTCATTTCATGAGAATATTCATAAGAATGGCCAAAGGCTCTCAGAGGTATGACGCCTAAAAATTTTACATGCAGGTGCCTAACAGATAAATATAAAAAGTCAGTAAGTATCCTTTGTTTAATGAACAAGAATTTATTATTGTACTTTTTTATTATATATTTTGACATACTTTACAACAACTGAAGTATACACAATGCTAAAGTTTCTTGTCATTGCTATATTACAATCCTTCTTTCCCTTTACTCACTTTAGGTAAATTTGCATTCTTTTCCGAGTTCTTATAGAATATTACGATACATTATCATTAAGCAGAACATTATATCGCATTGTTTTATAAAATTTCCTGTGTCCCGCTAAATGACCATTTTGACATAATTTACAACAACTGAAGTATACCCAATGTTAAAGTTGCTTGACACTGCTACATTACAATCCTTCTGTCCCTTCATTCGAATTAGGCAAATTTGCATTCTTTTCCGAGTTCTTATAGAATATTACGATACATTATGATTAAGCAGAACATTATATCGCATTGTTTTATAAAATTTCCTTTGTCCCGCTAAGTGATCATTTTCACACACTTTACAACAACTGTAGTATACCGAATGTTAGAGTTTCTTGACACTGCTATATTAAAATCCTTCATTCCCTTCACTCGCTTTAGGTAAATTTGCATTCTTTTCCGAATATCACGATACATTATGATTCAGCATAATATTTTATCGCATTGTTTTATAAAATTTGCTGTGTCCCGCTAAATGACCATTTTGACATACTTTACAACAACTGAAGTATACCCAATGATAAAGTTTCTTGACACTGCTATATTACAATCTTTCTTCCCTTAATTCGAATTAGGAAAATTTGCGTCCTTTTCCGAGTCCTTCTAACATAAGACGATATATTATCATTACGCAGAATAATATATCGCTATGTTTAACAAAATAAGATGTGTCCCGCTAAATGATCATTTTGACATACTTTACAACAACTGAAGTATACCCAATGTTAAAGTGTCTTGACACTGCTACATTACAATCTTTCTTCCCTTCAATCCCTTTAGGTAAATTTGCGTCCTATTTTGAGTCCTCGTAAAATAGGATGATAGATTTTAATATTGTTAACTGAAATATTCTGAATGTCAAATTTTTTAACACTGCTTAATTGTAATCTGTCTGTCAAAGGCTTGGCTGTTTGTGCATTAATTCCGTTTACGTGCGCCGTTAACTTTGAAACACAATGAAACGGACATCCTTCTACAATCGAGAATAGGCTAAAATAACAGTATAAACATCGTACAAAACAGCTGTTAACGGAATGAATGCAGTGTATTAAAAAAACAGTCGACGAAAGTAGGAAAATTAATAAGGTTTTAGGTATACCACATTCATGGTAAACCACAAATTTTACCTTATGTTTGCCACAGAATATTACCTCTTTAAGTAAACCACATTTTCTCATTTTTTTCTTATTTTAATCAGGAATGGTATAACTTACTACTTGCAAAGTTTCATGAAGTAAATCACGTTTTTGCCATTTTTATGAAGAAAAAGGTAAACAAATTTCAAAACCTAACAAAATGGCATGTATATTTGTAATTGATCGCTATTTTGAAAGAAATATTGACTTTGTTTATTTGGATAATCAAGTTTAAGACCTTGTGGCAAGCTAACACTGTTTATCTCAATTAATCAGTATTATTAAAATGGTATATCTTGAAGATTTCAGCTATCAACAGAGATAATAAATATGAGAGTAAAATATAACGTGCAGTATGAGGCTATCCTCAGAAACCAAAAACGCGATGCCTGTTATCTGGAACAAAGTCTAATAAGTTTAAAAAAACAACAACAATAAAGTAAGCCCAATAAATATATTTCGTTCTAAGAACAAAATCCATTTAAATTACCCCTTTTAGAAGGTTTTGTAAACATCTATGTTACAGAAAGTTTAGCTTGACTGCATTATGATCACTGAAATAGACATTAACGATAAGGTCTCGACGTCAAAGGTGTTTAGAACACGGATATAGATATTCTGAAATAACGTGATTTTTTCTATTGTATACAAAAATAAAAATCCAACGTGGCAAAAAAACGCAATAATTTGCAGGAATGTGCCGCGCCGCAGGAAACTGCGTTTTTAGTGTGAATTTTTCTTAATCACCTGACAATGGTGGGCGTCATTTTTTTATGTTCGAAATTGTTTTTTAGGCTTCCTAAAACAAACTATATAAGAACATAAGTGCCCAAATTTAAGAACATGGTAAGATTATTATAAGGCTTTATGAAGCTCGACTACAATTTTTTTTTAATAAAAATATAACCAAAATGTAAATCCAAGTACTACACCTATGTAGCAATTATCACCGAATTACGGTAATACCCTGAATTACAAAAACCTTGCCTCCTGCTAAATAAGCACCCCTGTGTAATTAGGCGCCCCCTTTAATGGCTTAAATTAAATAAGCTCTCTACCCGCTTATTCGTCATTTACGGTAAATTAAGAACGTCTAAACAACATTTATAGGCTGCATTTTGAAAACGTAAAAAACATTACAAACCTTTCTTCCATTTCAATGTCCGTATAACAAGAATGTCTAAAGTAAAAAAATAAAAACATTTTAAATCAGTTTTCTGAAAAGAAAGAAGCTTTAAGTCGATGTCTTCGAGATTGATCTACAAAATTTGGAAATTCTATGATATATACAAATCTTTTTATTTAAAATTGAACTTCTGAAAAAGTTTATTGAATGTTTTAGTATTTGGGCGTTATACGTACCTTTTCGCTCAATTTTTTGAAAATGCCGACAGTGGATGTTTTGATAAAGGCTGATCTAAAAAAGAAAAAACATTCAAAAAATGAGTAACAATACAAATGTAGCACAAACTGAGTTAACACCAGGTTATTCAATCATTGTCTCTTTAATGATTTAAAAAGAGCATTCATGAAAAAGAGACAAAACAATACTTTATGTGATGTAGAACGTATATAATTCTTTATTTAACAAGATAATTATAAAATATAGTAATTATGTACCAGACATAATTATTTTAGCATTTTGAGTAAAACATTGATAGGAATAGTAAAATTTGGTTTTAATAGGATATTTTACAGTATTTAAGCATGTATAATTCAATTTGCGTTAGTGTCAATCTTTTGCGTAGCGTGAAACTTATTAATACAAATTGCCATTTTGGGATGTTTGTGCGAAATAATTAATGCGATTCACACATAATTTCCACCCTTTTTTATTCTACACTCTTTTGTTCTCATACTTTTTTTATATCTGTAAAAGTTGACAATGGACATATTTTCAAGAGTCTTTGCCAGGGACGGTGGTTGGAGAAGCCCCCTGTTCACATGAATCAATATTTATTGAAACTCTAAAGGGCAAAAAGTGTATTTTTTGCCTGGTAAGTTTGTCCATACACAGCATATTTATCCCTTATTCATCCCTCCATCCAATTTAAAACCATCAAGAAAGAAAAGTATATAGTGTTTACAACATATTTCACAAGCAAGAAAGACTAATACAAATTATGATTACTTCAGAAAATATTTGATTTTTTTAGTTATACTCCTTTAAATATATTTTCTTGCAAGTTTAAATCTGCTTTCATTTTAATAGGGTCATGTTTTTTTATAAGAACGTCTAAATTTCAGCAGATGTTTATGTTCTTATTTTTACGCTTTTTCGGCGTCAAATGTTCCTTAATTGTAATATATTTAGCAATTGTAGACTCATTATTTTATTCTTATAGTCTATGAAGTTATTCAGGTTGAGTACTTTATATGCTCTTAATTTTTGGCAAAATCTCAGCCTAAACGTTCTTATAAACCGGGTTCTTATAAAAAACGTGTACGAAAACAAACCCTAAATATATAAAGTCAAACATCAATCTTTCTAATTTAATGTATTTTCTGTCGGCGAAAAAATTGCAACGTGAACTAGCATTTGCTTGCTCTAAGTTAGCAAACTTGTGTTTCATGTCGCCAATTTACATCATGTCTGTGATAATATGCTACTCTATACACGAATACCAGATAAAATCAAAGATAAATTTATTAGAAATTGAAAACAAAACTTTCGTAGATTTAAGTCACATCCAACTTCAATAAATAATAAATTGTGAATACATATCGACGTGAATCAAGTGGTTTTGTTAACACCTTGGCATTAGCCGCGGCCAATTGCAGAGTGTCGACGTGAATTAGAAAGGCTAACCTTATATATATGTGGTCTGGATTTTATCAGCTTATGGAAAAACATATATGTACGTTAGGGTTATTCCTCTAGGTTTACAATTTGGAAGGTTATAAAATTTAAATTAGCCAGTAAAGACAGTTCAATAAAAATAGTCGTATCTAAAATAGCAACAAAAATTTGGGTAAAAAATAGCGGGACATGACATAACAACAATTACCTGTAGGAAACATAGCGGGACACGCTATAGCGACATGTTTTATCATTCTTTATGCCGAAAACTGATTTTGTTCGTAATTGCGAACAGCCCACTGTATAGTTATTTAAGATATCTCCAATAGAAAATGTGTCCCGCTATGTGTTTGAAAAACACATCACACATTATGTCCCGGTAAGTGCCTTCGTGCATGTATTTTTGTTGTTGTTGTTGTTGTTGTTGTTGCTGTTGTTGTTGTTGTTGTTGGACGTGGTGGAATAATTCTGACATTATGCATATGTATTTCAATTATTAGCTTTTTGATGGAATATTTCGGACTTTTTAAGTTAGATTAAATAATTTATTTTGTAGATGATCGCTTATGTTTACCACAAAAAAAAGCAAAATTTATTATTACATACAGTACAGTCCAGATGTAAGCGTACGCGTACGCTCAAGTTTCACACCTTTTTCTCGGAGGCGGTAGTTGTTTGTCTTTTGTTCTTATTAATTATCTTGCGAGTCTTGTAAGTCATTAACTTGCGCGTAATAAACAAAAGATTATCGAAGAAAAAATAGCTTATTATAACTGCGCGTAACTATTGTTAAATAGTGTTAACATAACTATTCCCAATAGCATAATTGCAAATGTTATCAACTTTATCAATGTGACACGAAGAGCCATTGTTTCATATTTTTATTAAACAAATGTTTTGCGTGGAAACTAAATAAACTAGCGAGAAGGCATTGTTGGTTGCGCGGGTTAAATAAAGCTTTTAAGAGATAGAAATTATTATATTTTAACAAAGAAGGAAACTTTAATTTTAATAGAAATGTTTTTTAGATCGCATTTTAAAAGTTTAAAAACGAAAAACGGCGATAGAAATGTTTTTTTAGATCGCATTTTTAAAGTTTAAAAACTAAAAACGGCGATAGAAATGTTTTTTTAGATCGCATTTTAAAAGTTTAAAACGAAAAACGGCGATAGAAATGTTTTTTTAGATCGCATTTTAAAAGTTTAAAAATCGAAAAACGGCGATAGAAATGTTTTTTTAAATCGCATTTTAAAAGTTTAAATCGAAAAACCACTATAGAAAAGCTTTTTTAGATTGCTTTTTAAAAGTTTTAAAACGAAAAACGGCGATAGAAATGTTTTTTTTAGATCGCATTTTTTTTAAAAAACCATAGCAGCATCTAATTATAAAAACTCAAACGAATTTTATTTTAAAACTCATATACGAATTTAATACAATGTCAAACGATTTTCTTTTTTTTTAAACCATACGCATCTAATTAAAATCTCATACGAATTTTTTGTTAAACTCGTACGAATTTAACTCATACGAATTTAATTTAAAACTTATACGAATTTAATTTAAAACTCATACAAATTTTTTTAAACTCATACGAATTTAATTTAAAACTCATACGAATTTAATTTAAAACTCATACGAATTTAATTTAAAACTCATACGAATTTAATTAAAAACTCATACGAATTTTATACGATTTTAGAAAAATTTCATACGAATTTAATTACTGTATGGCAAAAGAAAATTCGTATAGCATATACGAATTTTTTTGATACGAATTGCTACGAATTTTGTAGATGACCCCTAACTCTAGTATAGCAGGATCACGCATCCAAGGTGCTGGCGCTGGAGTGATTGTGTTTCAAATAAGTGGAACATGTCTGTCAATACATTCTTTCGTTAAATCGTTAAAAATGGAGAGTTTTTCTTCTGAAGCATAGACGACATTAAATCTTTCACATACAAATTTGCATCAAATGTTTTAATATTACGGATATACCTATAGCACTTTTTGAACCAGTCTGGTCTAACGTTAATAAAGATATACGTTCCATCGTGGTCACTCACTTCGTCTGCCGGTAACACGTCTTGTACTTTAACTTTGCTAGGGTTATTTGTCCAAATATGGTCAATACACGCTTTTTGTCTTGTAGGTTTCGTTATATGTTGATGTAAGTCCTAAGACTGCAACATGTCCAAGTACTGTTGACTTATATTTTGTTCTTTAAATAAGTCAATGTTCATATCTCCAGTCAAGATTATTTGTCCCTGTCACATGTAACTTACTTTACTTAGTAGACTATTACCTTTTCTAACCACAGTTCTTGTTCGTGAATCAAAAACTTGGGTTGGTATATTACTCCAACTAATATATTGCTCTGACTGTTTCGACCTTTGACCTTAAGTGCTTTTTTAATAAATCTGAGCCAGCTTAGACTTAAAAACGTTTGGATTTCTTTTTGTGAGTCCAGTGAATTGTTACCTTTAAACTCCTTTTTTAATTTTACATTCTTTAGTACCTACAATGCTAGAAAACTATAACACCAAGTTAACTATGTAACATGTCAAAACTTCGCAAAATATTCTTGCCATGTCTGTATAATGCATAACTGCTTTTGTGAATTGATATTATTTTTTTCAAGGTAGTAACTCATAAGCATCTGCTATTGTGCTGGTATTTAAAAGCCGAAGCCTACCAGTTAAGTTCGTAACTATTTAAAAATTTGTAGAGTCCACCATATTTCTCATTTTTCTTTCGTTCATAATAAATTAAAACAGCAAGTTTGAGTAGACATATATATTCGATTGAAAATAATGAACAAAGGATATATAACATATTTTAGAAAGAAACAATCTTTCTTTATAAAATGTACTTTAGTGTTGCCGTAATTGACCCGTAACTATGAATAACCGCTTACGCTTGAAGAAAGTCCAGGGTGTACATTCATAAAAAGATAAAGCTAAAATTAGACTTAAAGGTACTGTCCGATTAAAAATCAACTAAAATTTTGACAAAAAATTCTTATTTGGAACTAATTTCTATAAAATAATTAAATAATTATTTGTTTTCTTTCCTAACACTAACTGAACAACATCTCATTCTTGTTTACAAAAAAGCATGCGGTCTCTCACTTCGATTGTTTATATGGATGGCGGATGATAGGCACTAAAGCGAGGCTGAAATAATATGTCGCGTGTGACGTATTTACCTGGAGCGCGCCGAACTGACCAAAATAGATAAAACGTGGGCCAGGGCTGATATTTTATTATATGTTTAAAAATTTTGGTAATTTTACCCCCTGAATTGTGAAAGACCGCTTTTTATGAATTATTCATATGGAATTAAAAAATCGAAGGCGAGAGATGTGTCTAGACCTTAAGGTAAACACACACTGTGCTAATTCTGTACGAACCTAAGTAAGAAGCTTTCGCTAATAAAACTTGAAGTTCAATATGACTTTAGCCTTAGGGTTGCATAGTTGTTTCAGCTACTCTAAAGACAACCAATCAATAATCAAAAATTAGTTTCCTCTTCGCTAGATGTCCCGCCACAGAGAGATTAGACTCAGATCGCACATTCAGTAAGGTTGAGAGGCAGAATAATGTCGTGGTGCGCTGTTGTGAATTGCACTAACAACAGTCGAAAAAAACAGGATAAAATTTTTTTTTCGCTGCTCAAGGATCCAAAAAAAAATCTTCCGTATAAGGAAAAACCAAAAGTCAGAGAAATATCTGAACGGAGGAAAGAAAAGGATGTTAAGGAGGTGAGTGGGGGCTGGTAACTAGGTGGTCGTTCGAAACTCTCTGTCATGGAGTGCCACCAAAGATGTTCACAGCGTACTCTTCAATAAAACCACCGCTCGGAATTCTTCGTGTTCCGTAATACATTTTTTATCTGAAAAATATTACAATATTACTCAATCACACTCGCATCTAAGAATTACTCATGAAGGAGTAGAAACTTTTATACCATGTAATTGAAAATATTTAATAGAGTCCAGTCTTTTTCAGGAGAGGCGTGCGATCGCACGCGCACGCCTTGGCACACGCCTAAATCGTTTAAGGCGTGTGATTAATCGCACGCCTGAAAAATAAATATTGAGTTTTCAAAATCAACCTATAAAATCCATAGATCTCAGAAATTATTGAATAGTCCTGGTCCTTTTAATCCACGAGCAAGCCTATTCATAGCCAACCTGACCATCCTAGCTAATTCACCGACTCCTGACTTAGTTAAAAGAACTACGTAGACATAAATCTCTTTTGCCTGGCCCCTTCGTCGTTGGTAACCAGGTCTTACACAAGAAATCCAGCCATGCGGTTCTTAACTAATGCGGAGGTGAACGCCGACGGAGCACGGATGAAGCAAGTCTGCAAAACTGCACTTACAGGCGGAATAGACATTTTATCATGGATTTAATTGTAGATAATTTTTTCATTTGACAAAATAATTGGAAACCATAGCAGGTCCGAATTTAATGGATTTTTTCTTTATGCCTGTAAAACCGAAACCCACGGACGGTATAAATTTTTTTCTGTAAAAATTTTGTTTAAGTGTAGCTGAACTTTTTGAATGAATTTTGAAGTTTTATTTAAGCCACATGGATAAAGATTTTTTTTAATTTGAAAACAAAGCATATTTTTGCCTATTTGCTTGTGAAAAATAAACAATAAATATAAAAATGACAGTATAGTCATGCATACTATTTCGGACATGTAGAAAAGGAAGTTAGGATTGAGAGAGTCGCTATACCAGTACACGCTCGATCATCGTGTTTGGGGTTCACGATTTAAAACGTCCCCCACTTTTCTACCGCAAAATGAATGCGCAACAAAAATAACCTCGGAGCCCGTATCGCAGGCGTAACATTCTTTGCACGTGCGTTTTACATCGCACGCGTTACTTGATTTACACGTGCGAATCATCGCACACCTACTCAAATATTCCTGAAAAAGACTGAGAGTCTGTCTCGTGACAGCAAAAACATTCTACACTTCAGAGGGCATCCTCTCACATTTAGGAGTAGGAGCAACAAGGTTTCCAATATTATGTTCGTCTACGTCTTGAAAAGTCGGAACTAGCTCATCATTCGCTGTTCTTTCCGGCTCGAATTGAAATCTTAGAACCTGCGAATTATTTTCATTCATTGCTATCTTCATGAAGAACTTTTTTAAACAAAGGAAAAAAATTATAAATAAACATTTAGTCGTTCGCCTAATAAGAAGCCAGGTAACTACGTCACAAGCAAAAATGTGCTGAATAATGAATTGACCCAGTCCTTTTGCCGCGTTCGAAAGTTCATGAAGATGGTAGGCTAGTGCAGCAAGATTAAAACAAACAAACGATGGTGTTAAGTATTGGATAAATCTTTGTTGTTTAAGAGTGCAATCTTCGTTATTTTTGATACTTAATAAAATAAAAGAAAAGATATTGTTTTTTAATCGGACAGTACCTTTAAAGCGAAAGAAACGCAACTAGTAATCCCAATGTAATATTTAATCGTTGTTTCAATAAACACCCATTACGTTTAATTGGTCATTTACTGCACTTAATATATAATATTGAATAAAGGATAATATTATTTCCACTTCTTTCGCCTTATTGGCTTATTGATTTGCTTCGGCATCTCCCACAGTGGCATCATCCTAAAGTAAAAGTGAATGAATGAATGAATTAATGAATACCTGAATTACGCTTGATTATAAGAGAAAGGGATATAACATTCCAAACTATACTCACGAGCATCTCCAAAGTAAATGGTCTTTTATAGTTGTTCTAAACACAAATTACCATATGTTTAACCAAATTTATTACAGAGGATGCTACGCACTTTCTCAAAACAGTATAATTTTATGACATAATGGTGCAGTACAACGTCAATGAATTGATCATTGCGTTAGATATGGAGTGCTAAAAATTTACCGTGTTCAAATATAACTTTGAAATCAGAAAATTATAAAGAAATTAAGATATCTGGCAATAAATTAAAAAATTCTTAAACAACCTACCAATTTCCTCCAACTAAGCCTTTATTATTTTTCCATAGCTATACCTATGAAAAAATAATAAGAAGAAAACAATAATAACTAATTCTTTACAAAACAAACAACTGAGCGAGAACTAGGGAGGAGTATTTTCCAGTCTCATTTTTATTGCTCAGCTCTGATTGCATTCAAGCATCACAAATGTTTTTTATCTGTAATGAAAGTTTGTTGTGTGATTTTATATGAGTTTAAAAATGATATTATGTCGCACAAAGAAAAGTTTGTGGACTTAATTGTTGTTGGTATTATGTGGAGACACAAACATGTGTTTAAGCGGGAATAAAAGTTTACACGTTACTAATGTTCAAAGTTAATCTAAAGTGTTAAAAAAATGTGCTCCTGACCAATAATCCTTAAAATTCCCTAATTTGATACCTGAATTTAGAGTACGTATGCAAAGAAAGATAAAGCTAAATAAAGGGATTAGTGCTTTATATAAACCGGTTGTCTTGGGTGGATCATTAGAAATGCAAATGAATAAATAAATACCTTATTTCTGTACCAATATCTATTTTCTTATTTGCAAAAAGACAAAGGTAAGGACTTCCTGCAAAGTATTTTACTCTCACTGTACTATTTGCATAAGACTTTCCACTGTCGTTGACATATTTGCCATAGCGTGTATGCTCGTTTGTAGCATCAACACTAAAATAAATAGTTTCGTTTTTAAGCATACAGACTCATGTTGAATTTTATCTTGATTGTTTTATTGAAATTAAAAAATCAGATTTTATCATACCTTTTTAAATTAAATTTGTTTAATTTTAATAATTAAATGTATTTATGTTTTTTTATAAGCATAATAAATTTTTAGATGAGGCTCGGCAATGCTTAAGTAAAGGCTGAAGATATGCTTGCGGTATTCTTATTACGATAAAATCTGTATTTCCGAAAATGTGAAAATCCTTTACAATAATGGACGAGTTCACAGTTTCAGTTAAACATTGTTTAAATAGATTATTCTTTTGTTACAATGCAGAATTTAAAAAAGGAAGTAAACTGTTATGAATTACAAAGATTCTGAGTGAAGAAAAATAAACTAACTTTTTGTAAAAAGTTAAAATTTCTTTGCAAATATTATGAATATGGTTACTACTAGCAACATACTTAATTTTCTTCCCCTGAAATTATTTCTTTATAAAACGAAAAAATTTTGATATCGGAAACATGCAGAGATTGAGCACAAGCAGACAGGAGGCCGAGACGGTACTATAATAAAATAAGTGAAGAAGAACAAAAACAGGAGGAGAGAGTCATTACGAAACCACCAAAGCATCCGGGAAGGGTTGCACAGGGACACAAGTTGGCGGCACTGATGAAGAAGAGGAAGGAAGAAATGAAGAGCCTATTGTCAAAACCTCTTCTGCGGCCAGTTCCGTACAGTCGATGGTTAATGTCTACATATATAGTGTAGGGACCCTGGCCGTGCTTGCCATAGGAGTGGGCGTCTGGTATTATGGTGATTAGTAAACACGCCTCCATTTTATTCCCCTGTGGGATAATGGCCCTTTGGCAAGTGTTGTAATTTGATCGGGCTGCACAAGCCTTTTATCGTCCTCCCTTTTGAGTGCTAACTTATTCACCTCCTGGGTGTATACCGCATGGTTCTTGTTTTGAATCAGCACTTGGCTCTCGTAGACGTCAACGCCCTCTTCCAGACACCGTTGATAGTCATCAAAGGTGATGGATTTTTTGGTTATGCATCTCTTCACGCCCTTCGCTTTGCGATCACCGCCTTCTTTGGTAGGGCTCTTGTAGGCATATAGCTTGACCCTCAGGGTGACGAATTCGGGCATGATTTTCCCTGCTAATTCATCCTTCATGAGGCCTACAACCTTCTTATTTTTCCCTATAGGGAGAGGCTTACCATCATCTGGATTATAGTCTTGAGCCGGTCTGGCACATACTTCAGCAGCCAGGGCTTCTTTTCAATGGCCCTGTTGCACATGTCTTGCGTCTTGAAACAACTCATTTATATATACAGATTTCAACAAAGACAGAGGATTATTGGACGCATGTCCCATGTCTTGAACTGGTCTGGGATAAACCAGAATATGTTGGGTATGCTTTTCAACAGCCTTATTGCACATGTCCCGAAGGGCAATATCAGAAAATTACTCATTTTCTGTATGATATGGCACTGATTATTAGGGACTAGGTCTTAGCTATGCACTGATTATTAGGGAATAACCTTTGATAGGCATGGCTCAACACCGCATGGTAGTGGATTGGCGTTGATCAGTTATGCTTAACTGTGGCGTGCACGTATGTGCGACTGTGCTTGGAGGAACGTTTCCCTATCTCTGTGGCAATTGTTGAAGGCATGGTCAATGTAAATTCAACAGACAAATTTTACTGAATAAGCAGTACATAAGGTAAATTTTTGTTAAAATTTAATGAAAATCATCAGATGCGTTTCTGTTCTGTAATCTGTTTCTGTTTCATGAAATTACCCGCAATGGATTCTTTCTAACCACCTAAATTTTGTAGAGAGAAAACGTTTTAGCTAACTGATTTTTAATTGAATTTTCCACACATCACACTTGCAAAATTTTCAATCCTTGAACTACTGCACATGCGAAGCAAGAAAAATAAATAAGTAACTTATATACATTGCTTTATTCTAGAAAGAAACTCATTCTTTTTGCAAAATCAGTAATTTTAATACCATTTGAAGGGTTTCTTGAATAATGTAGAAGCTTAATTGGCTGATTTGTTATTGCTTTTTGTTGACATATTTAACAATGCACTACAACATTACCGATTACAACATTTTGCGTGTTAAAATACCTACCATTTTCAAAATATATCTAAATAATATTTTTATTGGTAATTTGGTAATTATTTTTGTGGTCAATTATGAGAATTTTAATAACTGGCAATTCATCAAATACTATTCACAAATATTTTTGAAAGTATACACTTTTACATCATTCTGGAAAATCAAATCCTGCAAACAAAATTTTATGCAACCAATGCAACATACAAAATTAGGAGCATGCGAAAATTAATACCATTAAAGGTAAGTTCAAGTGTAAAGTTTTGCACAAGTGATATAGCTTTCTCTGCTGGACTAAAACCTTGACAATATTATTAGTGTAAAAAGTGTTGTTTATTTGTTCATAATAACTCTAGGAAATAATGGTGCTGTAAAAGTGGTAAAAGAAGTATCTTGTTATCAGCGAGATGTATCTATTGCTTATAATATGCCAAGTGGCTACTGTTGTCACCACAATTACCATGACTTAATTATTTGTTTTACTTCCTTTTAAATATTTAGATCCTCTGTATACATTATCAAGTGAACGTGATCATGCCCGCACAACTTTTAGAGCGAACAGAAATATTGCTCGCATCGTAAGTCTATTACACAAACTCATTCCTTCTTAGTCTGAAATGATAAAATTTCCGTTGTTACTCTTTATCTAGAAAACCAATGCCTTAAAATGTTTTATTGTTATTTTGCAGCGACGTATTCCAGAATTTACCGATATGTTCAGTGTTCTACCTCATTATCCAAGTAGTCAAGTCCGAATCGATACTACTGATCCTGTTCCAAGTTTTATTCCCAGGCAATGGAGAGGATACAGTGAACAAGCCAGAGAGGCTCTTATTAGATATAAAAAGTAATGTTAAAGATCAAATACTTTTTGTTGAAAGACCGTTTTCATAGACCAATGATCTTACCTTTGATTGTACAAACCTAAATTTAGATTTAACTATGATCCTAGCATAAAGGTCCCACTTAAAATGTATGAGAAGGCAGATGTGTCAGGAAAAGACAGATACAAGTTTTTCAGAAGGTAAGTATTACAGAAAATATGTATGTGCATTTCTTTTTTTTATCAGAAACAAATTAATGCTTACTACTGGACAAAGCCTGTGGAAAAATCCACTTGGGCAGAAGAACATTAGAAAAGAAACGACCTGACATCAGCAATAAAATTTGTTTACCCGCTACCTAAAGGCTGATCAAGAAAATGTATAGGATCGTGTGCTTTTGGCGAAGAAGAGATATAAAGGTTTAAAGAGATATTAAGGTCTAAAGGTCTTTTTGATTACGTCATCACCTGTCTGTTTCAAGTCGAACGTATGTTTGTTGGTATCGATTCTGACATAAATAAAAAATTTTTAAAAGGTGAAGACACCACTAAACATGCTGCTGTTTTTACGGAAAACGGAAACAGAGCAAGATTAGGCATCTATCAACTATTTTGATAATGACAGTGGTAAACTTCTAAGGTTGTGTAGGTTATCCTCAGAATTCACTTTTTAGTTAAAAGCCGTTTATATACCTTGAGTGTACAAATTTCACGAGGATTTATTTTCGCGAGCTAAAAAAACTGCATTTTGTGAGGATTTATTTTCGCGAATAAATGGTTTTCGAAAGTTTCGCAAGGATTTATTTTCGCGAATTGAGGATTTATTTTTGCGTAACAAGCAAAATATGGTATAAAATATATGTCAAATGCGCCTGGAATGAATGAAACTCATCCTCGTCCCCAGAGCTTGTTGCCTATCCTAAAGTCGCTGGCGCTTATTTTGACGGCTTAACAAGACCCTGGCACCGCTGCTTTTCATAAGCAGTATATTGGCTACTATAAATAATTAATTAGTTGCTCGATGCTACAAATTTTCAGCCCAGAAAAACAATTTAATCGAATCCTCATTCTTTACGTGCACACGGCGAGGACGATGGATCTTGGTTGTTGATGTTTTTCAGTGCTTGATTTTGGGAAGTTTTATTTCAAACCAAGTTACAAGTTATCTGTTCACCTTAAAACTAAATTTGTATAGCGATGAAATCTTTAAAGAAGCATTATTTATGAAAATATGTGGTAAATGTGTGATTTTTATAATTATTTTGATATTATACTTTGGAAAAAAATGGTGAAAAGCAAAAGAAAAAGGATTTTTAAGGAAAATTTTGCGAAGATTTATTTTTGCGAATCAAGGCTTTTCAAAAATTTCGAGAGGACTTATTTTCGCGAATTCCCCATTTGGTAATACTTCGCGAGGATTTAATTTCACGAATTTGGGCAAAATTAGCGAAAATCACGAAAATTTCATCTCGCGAAAATATGTACACTTACGGCATTTAAAACTTTCCTAACTTTCTAGGCCATCTTAATTAAGTTATTATGGTAAATCGATTAAGTATCAAACATAATGTTGCCTAGCTTAACGGATCAACTATGTTATTGGATTCCAACAATATGAGGCTCAAATAATTCATGACTAGCTTATTTACAATTCTCTTAGCGTTTAAAGGAATCAGTTTCCCCCAAAAATGCCTATTTATTATTATTCGATTGTTTTGTGTTTTAAAGTTATGAATACTTTTGAAATGTAGAAATATCTTTTTTTTAAAGTGTGAACGTTTCGCATATTATACTCTCTGATGGTTACAGTTCCGTGTTTTGTTAGTTTTTGTTAAGTAATTTTTCTTTTTCTTTTAGACCGATTATACCATTCTTGCAACAAGTTACTCCCAATGTAGTTCTTCATGCGGACAGGTATATATATACATGTAAAGCTGGCAGAGTGGCTTCCCTAAGATATAAATAATTATTTAGAGTCACAAAATTTCGCAGTTTTGGGGGAAAAATTTTACTCTCATGAAATAAAAAATTTATTCATTGACAAAGAAGAGGAGGAGAAAGAGAAATATATATATATATATGATTAAAGCCTGGCGGGAATGGCAGTTTTGACTCTGCCTTGGGAGGGGGGGGGGGGTATGTTAGCTTGGGGGAGCATTGTATCCTTCAGTTTTGCAAATTTGTCATGATTGGTGCAGCAAGTTTTTTAGACCAGTGATTAAAAATTCTTAGATATTGTCAGGGGAAATTGATTATTGGCTTGATTGCCTGGTAAAAATTGTTCAACGGGACCGAGGGGTGCAAGAAACTATGGGGGGGGGGGGGGGGAGGGCAAGCCAGTTTAATTGGAGGGGGTTTTACCTGGGGGGGATTGAGGGGATGGAGGAAACTATGTATTTTATTCTTTTATATTTTTTATAGCGATCCATTTAGCAGGACAGATGTTATTGCGGAGAGAGGAACAACACCACTTACTAAGAATAGGCATGTGCAAACAGATTACAGAGATAATGAAACACAGACAGATGCTTACACTCCAGAATATGTTATTCGACCAGGATCGAAACCAGAACTTTTAACCCTAGCTACGTTATCTTATGGTGAGGTTTGACTTTTACATTAGGATCACATAATTTACTTTTCTTCGTTTTAACGCGATTTTATGTAGGTCATGGCTTGCCAGCTGGCTTAGCAGAAGTTGAAATGATTGAAAGAGCACGTGCAAAGAGGGCTTGGTATATTATTATTGTTGCTTTTTCTACTCACCTTCATCCTCCTTTTCTTCATCATCATTCTCTTCCTCCTCCTCTTCTTTGTCAATGAATAAAATTTTTATTTCATGAGAGTAAAATTTTTCCCCCAAAACTGCGAAATTTTGTGACTCTAAATTACTTATATCTTAGGGAAGCCACTCTGCCAGCTTTAAATGATCTGGAAAACTTAAAATTAAGAAGAAAAATGATGGACGAACAAGAGCGAAAGGAATGGGCGTTTAGAGAAAAAGAAATTGAAAAGTTAGCTTCCATCAATTATAATTATATAGTACATGCTGTATGTCTTGTTACTTTTGTCATTTGAAGGAAAATTACATGTTCGCGTTTTTCCCCTTTTCTTTTTCATTTTATTAATAGGCTAATTCCGTTGATTTGTCTTTCAAATCGCCGAAAACTGCATGTATCAAATGCCAATCGTCATTCTTTGAGGCCAAATAGCTTTGAAACGACTTTATATCTTGCATGGGTACCTAGGAACAACCTGGGTCCAAAATAGGACTAATTTTCTAAGGCTGGGTCAAACTACCCGCTTGGGAACAGACAGGTTGTTGACGTCGGCAAAAAAGCCTTTAAATTTCAATATCTTCGCAACCCTTCGTCAAAAGGACACAATTCTATACATTTTCTTGATAAGCGTTTCAAGCTCTACACAATGAAGGCAATGCATAAACAATTTAGTGAATTTTGACGTCATCAAAATTCGAATGAATACTCGAGAACGCGAACATCTCGTTAGGTCTTACAAATGCTGTATCAAAGGAAACCATCATTAACTGTTTCAAAGAAAGCAAAGAGTGAAGATGACACAGATGAACAAGATGCGGGTGAAAGTACGGCACCAACGGGTTCTTTAACAAATAAAATCAGAGATGCGCTGGAAACGATGAAAGACCTCTCTATTTTCAGTATACATGGCTCTCTTGTATTGAAAGTGGAAAGCTTGTTAGTCCGCGAGCAGGTTAAAAACCTTAACCAAAGCTTTGAGCGAATTTTTTCTTTAGAAAATAATAAAAAATGCAAAAAGCTTCCAAATTCACCTGCCTCTGTTTTCCCGTTTTCTTAATTTTTTTGAAAAATCGAACTCTCGATAGGTTGAACTTTTTTTTAAGGTCTCGTGTGTAAGGTTCGAATTATCGAGAGTCAACTGTAGTTTTTTATTATTTCCCTCGAAGTTTAACTCTTTTCAAAATGGTATTTTTGTGTTATTATTGACTTGATTACCTTTTACCATGAAAGTATGATACTCGAATTGTATGTGTGTTTATTTAATTAAAACTAGTAATAGCGCGGATTAGTGTTTACTCTTACCGTAATGCTTCGAATAAACACCCGAGGCGTTTATTAAATTTTTCGATTTTAAGAGGGGCGTCTTTTCGAGGGAGGCGCTTAAAAGGGGGACATGTTTAATATTTTTTTTTCTTCTCTTTTGTGGATGGAATACATATACATCAATAACGTCGTCTTCGATTATAGTAAGAGCTAGTACTGCGTTGACCATATGTTCTATTTATATTTCATATGGGTATTTTTGAAGATCCTTGCAGCAAGAGTTTCATATATTTAAATAATTGATTTTTAAGCTAGAAAGCCGTTTGCTCTAATATGTTGTGATACTGCTATTCTTTTTTTTCTTCTTGATGCTTCAATTGATACCTGCATTCGCTCTTTCATGTTTCGTTTCCAGTTTTTCAACTTTTGATATTCTTTTGTAGACTGCAAGAAGCTAAACTGAACCTTTTGGAAAGTCTATTACAAGAACGCGAGGAAAGATACAACGATTTAAACACGAAAAGGCTTGATAAGCTTTGGTCGGAAAAACAACAAAAAAAAGATACAAAGTTTGATAAAATACGTGCAGAACATATAAAAAGTAAGTGGAAAAGTAAAAGGATAAAAAGGGTGAGAATAATTAATGATCAAAATGTTTAGATCAGGTCGGATTAATCAGTGCGAATCAGCAACATTGCTAGTTAGTTTGGAATCTATTAGTACAAATTGCAATTTTTTTGGCGTTTATGCAATTAGTGCGATTTTCACCCAAATTTGCACTTGTATATGCCGCACGTTTTTATTTTGCACGCCTTAATTTTAGTTTTTATACCATTAAGGTATTTTCGGTAAAATGTTAACTGAAAAGTTTTTCCAAAATAAAGAATTACATTTCAACAAGTAGCTCTCAATGTGATGTTTTTTATTTGAAGTTTTATTTTCTATCTTATTCTTGTACTGTTAACTTTGTGTCTTCTTCTGTCAATTAGATTTGAACGGGCTTTGGTCTTAATCTCCTGTAAAGCCATGTACCCCTTAATCAAATTTACTATTTTGCTATGTAGATATACCACCAAATCGTCTATTATGCTACCAATAAAATAATCTTGCTAATTTCTATTCAGTGATACGAAAATTGCTTCAAAAACGACAAAAAGTCGAGGGAAAATTTGAACGCCGTAATATTTTAAAGGAATATGCTGACCCCGGATCTCAAGCTTATGCACCGTTGTCTCGTATTGGTGTTTTCATGGACCGTGGCTCTGAGAAATACAAGGTCAAAAGTCGTTATTTAACTACATATCAAGGTTTATTAGAGTTGGAAAACTCTTTACCGGATTATATTCTAAGGCCGAGAATACAAGCACCGAAACCAAAATCAGCGAGCAAAGGTATTTAATGATCCTTCGTGATGTTTGAATCTTCTTACGCTATGTTATTCGCCAAATGTTCTCAGTGTTGCAATTGAGGGTTTTGTGTTTTTGGTGCGTAAAAGTAGGAAATAACATTTTCTTATAGGTGCTTATGTAAATCGCAGACAACGGCGCCACCACGAATTGGAAGAGATTGCAAAAGAGCTTGAAAATGCAAAGAGAGAGAAGGAACCCCAAAAGCCACTTCGCTATTTAGAGAAAATAGAAAAACCCATTTCTAGACCTCCCACACCATCTGTTAGTTTACCTAATGAGGTATTTACTTTTCTCTCTGACTTCCTGCAAAGCAACAAACGTCTTTTCTCACGCATGAACAGATATACTTGAAAATGTTTGAGAAAATCTTTAGTCCTATCTATTTTATGTAGTTTATGATTTGTGTTAAATTCTCGCCCTATTTATTACTTTTTATTGTTTTAGAGAGAAGAAAAAATAGAACTTGCTATGATATACTTACAAAAAGTCATTAGAGGACAGGCTGTACAAAATATGGTATGTTAATTGACACTCAAAATATTCCAATTTTAAAGTTTGTCATTGTGCATTTTATTATGTACTTCCACCATTCATTAGATTATCCTAGCTCAATAAATCCATTTTTTTGCTTTTAATTTAAACGTTTAGATGCACGATAATATAGAGAAGCGTGGCGAGTTGATCAATGAACTTCGTAGCACACATGCTTTGCAGCAAGCTGAACAAGCTATAAAAAAACAGGAGAAGAATAAGAAATTGCAAGTACAAAGACAAGAACGGATAGATAATCAACAGGTAAGGTATCTCTGCTCTTAAAAAGTACATTGAGTTCGGTCATAAGCTTGTTCTTGAAGTTATAAGGATTCACTGTTTCTAACCTTCCAACGCGCGTGGAAATCGAAATATTGATGCAATATTGTTTGTTTTAGGAATCGTTTGTGGATGAAATACTGGATCACTTGGAAGGTGCTTGCTTAGGAGACATGCTCGATTTTCTAAGTAAGGAACTAATACGATTTCAGGTAAGATATTGTTCCTGTGTTTCTTTTGCCATGGTACCGTTCAGTTGTTTTGAGATAGCGTTTTCTTGCCCAATTGAGTTGCTTTTGTTGCAGGAGGAGCGTCGAATTCATGCGTTTGCGATGCTAGCAGAAAGACAGAGAAGGTTACGCGAAGCTGAAGAAAGTGGAAGAAGACAAGTCGAGGAGAGAAGAAGAAAAGAAGAAGATGAAGTTTTTAAACAGGTGCATTTTTTTCCATTTAAAACCAAAGCAGAGCATTTCTAAATAATAATTAACCAAACGGACCACCTAGGAGACAACTTAAAGTTACTTTTATGATGTTTCTTCACATGCAGGATTTTAACCTTAAAGCCAGACCAAACGGACCACCTAGAAAGTAAATTAAAGTTACTTTTATGATGTTTCTCCACATGCAGGATTTTAACCTTAAAGCCAGACCAAACGGACCACCTAGAAAGTAAATTAAAGTTACTTTTATGATGTTTCTCCACATGCAGGATTTTAACCTTAAAGCCAGACCAAACGGACCACCTAGAAAGTAAATTAAAGTTACTTTTATGATGTTTCTCCACATGCGGGATTTTAACCTTGAAGCCAGACTAGGTGACCTTAAAAACTGTGAGATATAAATATTTACAACAACATTTCTGTCTGGTTATGATACATTGTCTCTGTTTTCAGGTGAACTTGAATTTGAGTCATTTTTAACAATTTCGGCTAGTTACGAACACCCTATACGAACACCCTATTTCTACTAATCTATTTTGCGCGTGTTTATTTTCGCGCAATAGAGAGGAAAATTCATGGTCTACGCAAAAATTAGTATGTGCAAAGATTAATACGAGTACGGTAGATTATAATTTTGGCGGTTAAATATTGTTATTGAATAACTGGCAACATATCTTACGCATAGAGTTAATGCAGGCTATATCGTTTATGCCAGTGGGATTTAGCTAAGTTAAGCACAAAATGGTATCTCTTTGCAAATTTACGCGATTACAAATCCGTTAGGCGTTTTTTTACTCTTATTTCAATGTGAACAAAACTTTTCGCATATTTACATTTCCGGAATGTCTTATGTATATAAATAAGAATTATTTTTTTACATAAGAATATCGTTATTCGCTTTAATGTGAACCTAGCTCTAGTATACTTAAACCATTTGTGTACCAAATTTGACACAGTAGCAGAGATTAAGCTTGTTTCAATATCGATTTCCATTCCGCAAAATACAAAGCCGGAAAAATCATACAGTGGACCCTCTCTATCTTGACTACACCCTATCTCGAACTTCTCTTCATCTCAAACAAAAAGCTCGGTCTCTTGGAAATTTACGCAGTCTGTGAGCTAATTTTATCTCTTTGTCTCGAACTTCTCTATCTCGAGTTTTTCTCTATCTTGAACAAAGATCTTGGTCCTCTCTCTATCTCGAACTTTTTTCCCGTTTAAGAGTACATTTACACAACAAATAGAACAAAAATGTTTGATACTTGAAAATTCAAATGTAAACAAAATGTTGGAATTTAAAAGTTCGATTGCAATCAAAGTAGTACGAAATGAAATGATTGTGTTTTGAAGCAGGAAAGCTTCGTAAATCCAAGATGTTGGCTGTTAAGAGGAAACTAAAAAGCACAAAAATAATACAATTGAAAAGGAGACGACAAACAAAAAAGCATCCGAGAAGTCTGGAATCCCGAAGAATACAATATCTACCTGGATAAAGAACAAGAAAAAACTGTTCAAAGGGCTAAAGCAAAGCTCTTCCGCAGCAAAGAAAATGCGAGGTTGTGATCATGACCACAAGTGTACCAGGCTTTTTTTTGAAATGGTTTT
This sequence comes from Hydractinia symbiolongicarpus, assembly GCF_029227915.1. Lineage (NCBI taxonomy): Eukaryota > Metazoa > Cnidaria > Hydrozoa > Anthoathecata > Hydractiniidae > Hydractinia > Hydractinia symbiolongicarpus. The sequence continues at coordinate 19,630,368 of NC_079877.1, forward strand.
TACTTTAAAGAAGCCAAATTGTTTTGATTGGTGATCCAATAGTAAAAGAAAAAGCGCTCCAATTTGCAGAAAGTTTTAATTTTCCGACCTTTAAAGCCTTAGATTGATGGCTATAAGGTAAGAAAACAGAATGTACTGTAAAATGTTCTCGTTAAAAATCTTTTTTTTTTTACAAAAATTTAAATTCTTCAGTCATCTTCTGCGGTTTAATATCTCCATCATGGGCTTTTGTCCTGATCAGTGCAGAATACAAGGCACCTGCATTCCATTCCATCAGCTAGATTCACTTCCTAGGGATTAGCACGAAGAAAGTAAAGAACTGTTTTTGTAAACCTTCCATTTTTCCCCTGAAGGTAGATGTCAAACCACTTATTCATCCTTTTGTCACAGCGACAGCATATTTATCGACCGGGTTATCTGATTCAATTTCACCATATACCTGATCTTGTAGAACTGGTGCCCAAACCCTTTTATAAACGTGACAATTTGTTAATATAGGAAACAATATCAGTGGAAGTCACAACGATTATTAGAATATCCTTTGTCTCTGTAATATCTTTCTCAGTTTATATATTCTGTGATTGAAAAACATTCGATTTAAGAAATGACATTCGGACCACGAACGTTTGATTATTAGGGCCGCTTAACACCGGTTTTTATATATTCTTCAGACATAACATTTCGTTGAAAGTCATTGGTGGTGAATCCAAGTCCGTTACACCAGAGGTGACCAGCTCTTGGTATTATGAAACAACATTACCAACAGTTCTTTCAAAATATAAGTTGGAAGATATTTTCAATGCCGACGAGTTCGGCCTTTTTTAACAATCTCTTCCCGATAAAACCTACTGCTTCAAAGGAGAAAAGTGTTCGGGTTGAAAAAGCAAAGTCAGATTTACTGGAATGGCAGCAGCAAGTGCAACAGGACAAAAACTGTCCATGTTTGTGATCAGGAATTGGATGAGTGGTGAGATCTTTGAAGAGTGTGTAAATCGACCGAAAGTTTCGTTCTAATGATCAAAAAATTGCTCTTATCATTAACAATTGTCCAGCCCACCCATCTTCTCAAACTTGACCAACATTTAACTCATATTTTTGCCCCCTAATACGACCTCTATTCATCAACTGCGTCATATGCAGCCTTATCGTGGAAGGGTTGTACGTTTGTTATGTAGAGCCTTGGTGAAAAAAAGAACCATGTCCAAAGATTTTAATTTTGCAAGCAATGAAGATACTGGCTGATTCTTAAGAGATCGTAACCAAAGGAACCATCATCAACTTTTTTAAGAAGGCTTGAGTTATCCCTACTGTTCAAACAGGCTGCCATTAATGATTCAGATGATCCGTTTAAAGATCTTCAAGAGAGCTTATATGAATTGAGAAAAGCAGATTCTTCGATGGTGCCAGATTGAGGTTACAGCCACTGCTCTAATGAGTTTGGACGACGATGTTGTTGCAACTGCACCTGAATTTAGAGATCAACAACAAGGTAATGAGGAAGATAGCGATGATAAAATTTCGGTTAAAGAAATAATAGATACTGTGGTAGAAAAGCCGTCGAGATCGGCTATTGCGTCTGCCATTGACGCCTTGAAAGATACCGCCATGTTCCGCGACGAAGGCGAGCAGATGAAAACACTTATCATAAATTTGGAACGATCATATGAAAAAGAGAAGTTGCCTAAAACAAAGAGACATAACAGACTTTTTAAACATGTTTAAGGTTATCTATATGTAATGTTTCAAAGTTTTGTAACATAAAAATTCTCTTAGCATTTATAACTTGAAGCCTAATACATCTTAAGAAGTCTTTCGTAATCAAACCTGCTTTTTTACTAAAAAATTCGATTTTTGAGTTAACTTTCTTTATCTCGAACTTTCTCTATCTCGAACAAAAATCTTGGTCCCTTGCTATTATGAGATAGAGAAAGTCCAGTGTACTAACATGAGAACGAGGTTAGTTTAGAGACAAATTTACTTTTCCAGAGAAGTGATGCACATATAGTTTGTTTACCTTTCTTAATTCTAAAATTAAAGGGGCTAAGTATAAACTTTTAGTAAACGAAATGGGACACGGCAATTAATTTATACACATTGGGCTTTTTAAAGTTGCTGGTTTACATTCTTTTCTGGTGTTCAGCTAGCTAAATTGATTGATTTGGATTTTTATATTTTAGCTACATTAGCATTGGTTACTAATAGCTAGTTGGAGCTCTAACCAAAATTGTTGACTTATACACTTTGTTTGTTTCTTTGTTATTGAATATCTTTTATTTTAAAAACATTTGTAAATAACATTGTGATCTGGCTATCCTGAGCATATTGGGTTGGTGGTATTAGGTTGAGCATTGGTCTTCATCATGTTATATATTCAACAAAATGTAATAAGAGCAATGCAATCATCCAAAGTAAAAGCATGCTTACTCATAAGTTCCCTTGAGCCTTGATTTTAAAAAAGTATTGCCTGTGAGAAAGTTACAGTTGCAGCTACAGATAATTGTTGCTGTTTTTTAAATTTAAGAAATGTTCTGTCAATAAGTATATAATATTTTTTCTATAAGTATTGCAAGATTGTTATCTCACGTCGGGTATTATTATGTGTATTGTCATTTATTTGTACTTAAAAGCAAAGTTCAACAACTTATGTAAAAATAATTTTTTTACAAATCTGATGGAATTAACATAAAAAATCTTTGTATTATACTTCTTGAGTTTCTGAATTTAAGCATTCTACTGTGAGGGCGATACTGTTTTTATAAAGAAAACTATTTATTTTTATCAAATAAGGCACATGTTGTTTCCATGCAATACCATATTTGGTCAGTTAAACTGGGCAGCACTCCCTAGCATATGTTTAATACTTGATCGATTTACCATAATAACTTAATTAAATGGCCTGAAAAAGTTAGAAAAGTTTAAAATTTATATAAACGGCTTTTAACTAAAAAGAGAGTTTTAATTTTCAGAGGATAACCCAGACTACATAACCTTCGAAGTTTACCACTGTCATTAGCAAATAGTTAATAGGGGCCTAATCTTGCCCTCTCAAGTTAATTCCAAAGAGAATAAGAGTAGTTTTAAGAACATTAAATCTATTTTATTAGATAAGAGAGCTACCACTACACCTACTACATATTTTTATTTATGCAAATGTGTGACCTGTGACAAAAACATTTTCGTACAGCAGCATGTTCAATAGTGTCTTCACCTTCTGAAAATTGACTTATGCCAGAACTGATACCAACAAACAATTTTTAGTTAGTATTGTAGGTTTATTATTCCTTGAACATGTTCAAGAAACGATAAAACTACAATACTAATATGAATCTAAACAGACAAACCGAAACAATAAACAACTTGGGGTTACTAAGTACACTGGCTTGAGCCATACATATGCTTATTATAAAAGTATACTAAATGGAAAGATATTAGCAGGGGAGCAGCACATTCCTGTGTGCATAACTAAGATTCTACCTATATAACATCTGGCTAGAATGAAAAGCTGGGTAACTTTTTTAGTAAAATAATTATAGCCCAAGTAAACGTATTAGATCTTACGAATGCAAACTTTTTGGAGGAGTAAGAAACAAGATGTTTGTTGGCTATATAGCTATATAGCTAGCCAACGTAGCCATAAATACACACTTAATATTAATAAGTATTCATAATATTTGTCACACTACCACTACTAATAACCTCTATGTACTTTTATCCACTACGATTCTTCCCATGTGCCAGATAAAAATTATAAACCAGCATTTGTTGATAACTAAGGTCAGAACAGCAGGTAAACAATTTGGCATCCTCAACTTTATCTAAACTAACCTCGTTTTTATGCAATGTTTTGATTTTTCGCCGCCACAGCTAATCTTGAAAAGGCGATATTGAATAAGGCTTATTCTAACCAAGTATTTGATCTGATTATTTTTAACGACAGCTAGGGAGGTTTGGGAACATTTATTTCTCAAAATTAGATCAAGCATGCTTCAGATTGATATAAGGATGTCCTTATATCAATCTGAAGCATTCTTGGTACAAGAAGTATCTAACTTTATCAAAATTGATATTCTATCAAAAAAGGTTTATCCCAGAAAATGGTTAATTTCCTAAAGTCGGAAACTATTCTTACAATGGAAGTTTGTTTTAGCTTTATTTTATCCAAGCGGTCTTAAAAGGTGTCATACCAAGTTTACTGAAGTCATGGCCTTTAAAAAATTGTCCATTGTAGCCTGACAGTTTAGAATGGTTTTTTCTAATTTTGGTATGTATTCTGCCTACGACAACATATTTCAACGGTTAGCTGGTTAGAAAAAGACACAAAATGGATTTGTTTAGTATTTAAAGGTTTGTCTAAGATGTTCTTACATTTCATGACCTGAACGCGGCAGATATGGACAATTTCCGAAGTGTTAATAGTAGGGAAAGGGGTAGATTTTCGATTTTTAATATTACGGGCTGTAATGATATGAAGTAGGGGTTGGGCGGGGGTGACTTAAGAGTATCAGAAATCAACCACCATCGCGACTACTTGTTTTTAATATCAGATGTCGTCATCTTTCATCTTTTATAATAATACAAAGGCTGTATCTGTGAAACAGACATAGTGGATGTGTACGTTTTCCTTTTATGTAGTCGAAAAAATGATGTCTCAAAAGTTAAATTTTCTGACGTTAAAAACACTAATTAAACGTCAATATCTTATATTAAATTTTAAATTAATAAAGCCAATATACGTTAGGAAGAAGCAATCAAAATGACGAAAACAGAAAAGATTAAGAAAGTCTTTTTAGCTTTTTTTTGTTTGGTAATGTAAATTTAAATTTACGAATAAACCGTTATAAATAATAATAAAAAAGTAAATACAATGCACTTAAAATTTGGAGGCTCAATAACTTGGAAACGATGTGAGTCTACAGGTTTCTTAATTTTTTTTGTACGTTCAGGGGACTTTGCTAATGTTAGCAAAATTTTTAAACCGTTATATCTCCTTAAACGCTTGTCAAAAGTACGTGCTCCTATACATTTTGTTGAACAGCGTTTCCAGCTCTACACAATAGAGGCAACGTGTAAACGAGTTTCCAAATCTTTTTTGTAAATGGACGGTTCATTGCTGACGTCATCAAAATTTAAATCACGGTACTTTTTTCATTGTTATCCTGCCTAAGTGGAATTTTTTACAGGCCTTATCGGCTAGTCTATATATATAATACGAAGCTTCCGTGTGTCTGCCTGTGACTTTTACAAGGTGGATGTCTCAATTGTTTACCGACAAATTAGCTATTTATTGCCGTTAGTACATTAGTTTGACGTCAAAAATTGAATTATCATCAGTGAAGCCATTGCATTGCACTTTTATGTTTAAGGCTTAATAACTTGGAAACGGGTGGAAATAATTGACGTCTTCTCCGGCGTGGGTAACTAGGGACCACCTAAGAACAATTTTAGGCCAATTTTCCAAAGCTGGGTTAACCCACCTGTTTCAGGACCAACGGGTTGTTGATGACGTCATCTAAAAAACCTCAATATCTCTTTAACCGTTCTTCAAAAGGACATGATCCTATACATGTTCTTGAGCAGAGTTTTAGCTCTATACAATGGAATTAACTGTGAATCAAATTTCTAAGAAATTTTTTTATTATTTTGGCGTTTTTTTGCTGACGTCAGCAAAATATTTAAACCCAAAATCTCTTTAAACGTTCATCGAAACCACGTGACCCTGTACATTATTTTAAACAGCGTTTCAAGCCCTTCACAATAGAGGAAACGGGTAAAGAAAATTCTAAAATAAATTTTTTGTGTATTAACGGATCCTTGCGGGACGTCGTTAAACTTTCAGTAATGATTCTCTTTTCCATTGTTCTCCTGCCTAAGTGGATTTTTCCATGAGATTTATCGCCTAGTCTCTTATAATAATAACCGTCTGTCTGTCTGTTTAGGACTTTTGCAAAGTCAATTTTACTTTTTACTTTTAAGTCTATAAAACATTGCCTAAAAAATTGTTCTGCATTTTACCAAACTTGGACGTTAAAACAATAGTTTAATAGAAATTCTCTATAATAATAGACGTCGTCTGTTTGTTCGTGCGAATTATAGCTAACGTTATCCCTTTGATCTTTTTGCGATTTTTAAAAACCAGGGGGTTGTTTAATCGAAAATCTTATTATTGATTAAAATATATTCAAGAAATTAATTTATTTCCTTAAATAATTTAATTACTTTAATTTATTAACCTTAATTAAAAAAAATTAATTAAGTGGTTAAAATGAATGCATTGTTTTAATACGCCATTTTTAATAATAATTACCCCCGTGATCTCAATCGCCAATTCCGGTCAGGAATAGGCGATTGAGATCACAATAAATAGGACAGTTTTACTGACCGTTTGACTTTATTTTGACCGCTCGCACGTAGTATACCAATCAAAATGCCTGATTCTTTAAAAAACCAATCCAAGATTTTCGCGGGCTGAAAATGCCAACGAAGGAACATGATGACGAAGGTCATTTCGGTTTTGAAAAAGCTTTTTATTTTGTAATATTTGTTTTCTATATGTTTTTACATGTTAAGATAAATATATTGTCGCGTTTTTTAGCCATGTACAAATTTTAAACGCACCATTTTTAGGATTTTTGGCTGGGAACGAAGATTTTTAGGGAGCATTCTACAGCCAGCTAGCTAGCTAGCCTTAATTATTACTATTCAGTTAGGTATAACAGCTTTTTATCCTAGCCAATATCATTTATTTTATGTTAAAGTTGTGTCTATCTAACCAGCTCCTTAGCTACCTCTCGATAAAAATTGAAAGTAGCCAAATGTATTTTTTTACCTGTACTAAGCGCTCAGCTCGGAGTGATATATTTTTTGAACATTCACCGGGAACATTCTCCGAAAAATAAAAAAGGTTGGCCAGCTGTTCTTGGTATGACGGGGTAACAACGAATTGCAATCTGTGTTTTTATTATAGCTTAAGTTTTCGAAAGTTATTTTTTTGGAAAATATATTGCACCGGAAACACCATAAAGTTGTGTGCATGTCAATTGACTTACTACATACTATATAGCTGTACTAAAGCGCTTTACCTGAATGTGTGGCATAGTTGAGGGTTCTTATTAATAACTCATCCGGGCGTTCTACGGTGGGTACAGTTACTTGTGGCTTAACCCGGCTTTTCAACGAGTGTATCCTGTGTTTTGTAAACTAAAGCTACAATATAGTTTTTTTGAAAAGCGTATTAAGCCTAAACGCATGTGCGACACGGTTTACCTGTACTAAGCGCTTAGTCCAGTGTCACGATTAATTTGTTACCGTTTACTGACTGTTACTACTGACTTATTTTGCAAAAAAAAAATAATACTGACCGATTGTTTTTGCTAAGACGGGGTAACAATGGGTTGCAAACTGTGTTTTTATTTCAGCTAAATTGAAAAATACATTGCACTCGAAACACTAGAATGTTGTGTGCGCTTTACTCGATTCACTACATACTGCATACCTGTGCTAAAGGTTGCACAGTTACTTGTGGCTCAACCAGGCTTTTCAACGCCGGGTTCCCCGGCTAGTATATGTAGATTAGTGAAGCCATTGTTAAGTTTAACGCTAAATAACTTGTAAACCAGTGGAAATAATTGACGTCATGTTGTGCGTGGGTAGCTAGGGACTACCAAGGCTCAAATTAGGACCAATTTCCTAAAGCTGGATCAACCCACCCGTTTCGGAACAGACACGTTAATGATGTCATCAAAAACCCTTTAAATACCCATATCTCCGTAAAAGTTCGTTGAAAGTACATGATCCTATACATTTTCGTAATGGCTAATCAAAACCGCAGGATCATATACATTATTTTGATCAGCGTTTAAAGCTTCACACAATATATATAACAAATAAAACAATTGTGAAATAACATCTTTGCGCATTGCTGACGTCATCAAACTGACGCATCTTATTTATTTCTTTTTGCCTAAGTGGAATTTTCCTTATCGACTAGTGAAGTTTAATCCTGCGCAAACTTCGAAAATAATAATAAATAATATGTCTTTGTAGACAAGAAGAAGAAGCATATAAAATAAAAAACGTCTATTAGGGTTATTTCATAAATTACGAGGAATAAAATTTTGAAAAGGAGCTGGAGTTATTTCTCATAACTATGAACTTCTTTTTTCAAGAAGAAAAATTGTTTTTTTGAGTTAATTTCTTCGATCATTATAGATTGTTGCTCATATATTTTGTCTGTATGTACGCGTACGTATGTCCATTGTTGAAAAATCACAATGTTACGCCGTAACCCATCTGTACCTAAATAATCTACCTACAATACGACACAAAAATTATGAGACAAACTGATTTTTTTGCAAATTTTTATCCCCCTCCCCCAATTCAAGGTTGAGGGTAGTAGCTGCCTGTGCCGAGCGAGTCTCCAGTAAGGCAACATTGATGCAGGGGGGGGGGAGGGGATGGAGAACCCTTATTTTGACTTATTTTTGGAGTTTCTCAACATATTTTGTGGAGGGTTGTAGCTAGGTAGATTTCTGAATATGCACTGGATGAATACAATTCCATATCTACCACTGGCTAACCCACAACCAACATTTAGAAGTGGTTCTAGCTTGCTATCTGTTTTCACCGTTAGCCATAATAAAACGACAGTGGCTACAAGTCAAAAAGGTTAAACAACTAAATGCGTTTAACTACTTTCACAATTTCGCGAATGGATATTTTCAATAAATTACTAACGATAGTGGTAATTATTTTTATTTCTCTGTTGTTCTGAACAACAGAACTTTTGTTTTTTAAACTCCAGTCTAATATTCTTGTAAACCATAATTTTATAATCGAAAAAGCGTGCAACACAAGATTACCACTATTCATTAAATGGTTGAAAGCATTTCGTCCTTTATCAACATCATAGTCTATGTCCCGAACATATTTATCGGAGTAATCGTTATCTCTGTAATTGACGTAAATGCTCTCAGGAACTGTGCAGGGAGTCACTGACTAATGACTCTCCTCTTCTACAGATAAAGATGTTTTGCTTTAATTATCACCTAGGTGATTGGTGTACACCAAGAAACTGTAGATATTTACCTTACTGATATAATCAACGATGCTATCGAGACTACCGCAGATGAACAAGCAAGACAGGAAGTTAAGCTAATAGCTGAAAAAATAAACCAGATTGCGTATGAAATGGAGACGTCGTAAGTCTGAATATTATGTTTTCTAAAAAGTTTGGTATCATTCGATAACAACGAAAAAACAGCATAATTACTTTCGGCCGTACTTTTCATAGAATGACTCAATTACAAGGCGAAGAGATTGTGGCCGAACTCGTGACGTCATTTTTGCTCCCAGAAGTGGAACGAATCAGCATGCGAGAAAATGGTAATTTTATTTTGCTTTGAAGTTAATTGTTCTGTTGATTGTACGTTGTTTTTCTAATACGAGGGAGCTTTCGCACATCGGTTTTGCGACGGACTGTGTATTCCAATCGATAGGGAATTTCTAATCGATCAGGAAATAGTCGACCCGCGAAATTGACCTGCGCCGTCTTTCTTTTGGCTAGCATTTTAAGACCAAAACAAATTTAGGCTTATATGTTTAATTCAGCAGGTCCAAATATCAATGTAAAATGCGATAAATCTAAATGATACTAAAAAAAGTCTACGTTTTTTTCATTATTTTCTTTAAAAAAAATAAAAATAAAAAGCCAGTGAATTTTTTTTGTGTCTAACTTGACAAAGGAAGTGACAATACATATATACATATCTCTTTAATAATAGCCGTCGCCGGTATGTCTCTGCGCGGACCCTCGCTGAGTTAGCGAATAATGTCAGGGAAACACGAATATCAAATGCAGCGTATTTTTTTATCCACTTTGTTGCGACAGGTAAATTTAAAGGACAGGCAAACCCGTGGATTTTTCCACGGGCCGACGACTAGTCTCTTTAATACTTTAAAGGAAGAAAATTTCGCAGAAGAAACTATTGCTGAAGAATCTTTCGCGAGGCGAAAAAATCGCGAAATCTTTGGAATTTACTTTCCCAAATGACCCATTTGGCTATATTTCGCGAGAATTAACTTTCGCGAATGACCCATTTGACTATGTTTCGCAAGAATTAACTTTCGCAAATAAGGTAAGCTAAAAAAATTTTTTTTTTAATGATTCAAAAAGAAAACTGTTTTTATTCATGTCTATAGATATCGATATTTTTTAGACTACTCCAGGGTGATAATCGATTATAGCTCTGGCTGCCGCTTTAGCCAAAGCTCTTGTTATAAGGGTACCGCGGGAGCTCCTTGACTTGATGTAAGATTGAACCATCGCGTCAAGGTCACCTAAAAGTAAAGGGTGACCTGTTGGCTTGGTGTATCTTTTTAAAGAGTACTGACTTGACGTTTTTCCTTGGTAGCTCTTTTCACTTCACTGATGACTCTTGTTTTAAAAGTACGTACTGTACTCTCTTTTAATTTGGGTTATTTTGATCGAAATTTGCGCAATGCAGCAACAATTCCATTTTTTCGAGCGTTATCACCAATCTCATATCTGCTTTCGTCCGTCCATTAGTTGTATCTCCCTCGACCTTTCAAATTTTCTGTTTCGTTGATGATAGCCTGAACATCGATAGCTCAAGTCCAGTCCCTGATCGTATTTGTGCCATAGCTGAAAAAAAATATAAAATCAAAAAATTATAAAAAAACTGAAAGGCTGTAAATTTATAATTAAAAAAAGCAAAACACCATCCAAGTTTTAAAAAAATTATTCAAACAAACCCGTACATACCTTTCTGGGAAAGGGTATCATCATATTCAGTTGTGCTTTTTTTCCACCAGGTGGCTCGTTTTGTTGTTTTTCAAGTAAAGCTTTCTTTTTCTCAGCCTTTCGAAGAAGCGACATTTTGTTTTGTGTTTTTACTTCTCACTGCATATAATACTGTTTCCACATATAAAGCCAAATTTAAAAAAATAAAAATCCTGAAAAACCTGAAAACGATAACAAATTTGTAAAAAAACACAATGCCCCCGGATTTAAAAGCTCCTTTCCTCTTTGAAATTGACAACAAAGAATCTGAACGTCTGGCTATTCATTTCACAATATAAACAGACACTATAGCCGTCGTCTGTCTGTCTGTCCGCGAAAGCAGCGTCCTGTTACGGAAACACGAAATTTTTAAAATACCAATACCAAATGCAACATGTTTTTATATATTGTCACGTTTTTTTCAAATTTCTTCTGGAAAAATCCGCTTCTAGTTTAAAATAACATGAGAAAAAGAATAGAAAATTAAGCAATTTTCAGAATGCACATGTTTATCTAAAAACATCACAACACATGCTGGAAATTTTAATGACTGATATAGCAAGAAGGTCCGGCACAAACATGGGCTTCGGAAAGATGAATAAAGTTGCCACTCGTATTGTAAGAACCCGGAGAAGTGGAAGTTTTACTAAGTGGAACCATTTACCCCGATCCCTTGGATTTGCCTTATCAAACTCTCCTAATTTCTTTGGGTAAGTGGAACCCCGGATAAGTTGAACATTTGCTACGTGAAACTAGTTTTGCTAGTTCCTTGAGCCAAATTACGCCCTCGTAACTGGAACTTTTGCTCGATTTTAAAAATTCCCACGTTCGAACGTGCTTTTTGTTACATTCAAATTTAAAACTAACGTGTGTTACAAATTACAGCTAATTTTTTGAAGGCAACATGGCTTCCGTACAGGCATCGAAAAGAAAGATGTGATATAAAAGTGTTAGATAAAGCATATTCACTACACAAAAACATTCCTATTTCTGCTATCATCACCAAACTAAAGCTTTTGAGTTCGCAAAAGGTATGGTTGGATCGCTGGAAAGAACGTTTTAACGTTCGCTTCAACACAGTGTTTTTGTGGTTTAAAATCTTGTTTCGCCCCGCCCCCTAAACTTACCCTCAAGGAAGTAAATGTTTGCATGGGTAATTTCGTCAAAAAAGTATACATTCTCCAAAGTCTTTGCTTTGAAAAGTATTTGTTGCTGTCAATAGACTTTACCCCTATTTTTACCAGCATAATTTAAAGTTAAATCCTTAGTCATCGATAAAGGACCTATAACATTACGGACTTTCTGTTGGATTTTTCCCAGAGCTTCTCTTTTAATAGATCTTTCGCAAAAGATCAAGCTTTATGACTTCGTTCTTGTTTGACGGACTGGATTTTTCATGAGGATGGCATCCTTAAGATCACTATCCTTTATAAACGTTTTAAATTGCTCATTAGCAAAGTTCGCCATTTTATCAAGCATATCGAAAAAGTGGGATGCGACATGCGGGCTCAAAAAACATCATCGAAATAAAATAATGACTGCGCCAATGTTATTTTTTCTCGCCATGGATTTAACGCACGAAAAACTCAATAATGAATAAATACATTTTCGTTTATTTTTAACAGACTTAACAAAGTATAACGAAAAATAACAGAACTTTAACAAGTTCAAAAAATGTGAATTATAAAAAACACAAAGGATAAGGCGACTTCGCTTTGAAAAATTTTAAATGTGCAGAGTGGGTAGAAAGTAGAAAGGATATCCTTCGAAAACGGATTACTTTTTGCTGGTATCAATTAGTACGAATAATAACCAAAAATTAATTTCTGCCCTTCTGAAAGGATTTGAATTTTAAAAAAATATTGCGAAAACCTAATCCTCACGAAAATTATTTTCTATATTTCCTTTTGTTTATTTGGTCGTTTGATGGGAAGTCAACCAATAACACCAAAACACCAATGGGAATCCATACTAATCGATATTAACGAAACAGAAAAGTAGATAAAGGTAAATTTACAATCCAACTGACCGCAACAATGTTTTTTGTCTGCTAGTCAGATGTGGCTTCAAGTCTTCTGGAACAGTTATGGAAGTCAAAAAAAAAAATTTGTCATGTTTAGACAGGCACGAGTGGTTGAAATGTTAATATACTTGGTAAAGTCGGGTGATTGTGTCAGTTCCTTCGATTTCGGACTGACGTATATTCTTTTTGTTTTTTGAGACTCTTCAGGTGGACTGTTTGCACAGTACTTCCCACCACAACCGTTACAGCTTGAAACATGTGTTAAAATTTTAACAGCGTCAGTATGTAGCTGTGTGGATTTGGATCAGGGTGTAACAGGTGGTATTAGTTGTAAGTGTGGTGTGTGTATCGTTTGTGTTGAGCTGAAATGAAGTGCTAGTAGTTGTGGTAGTTGAAGAGGACACAGAAGTTCTTGCAATCTGGTTGAATGTTGCCGTAGTTTTTGTTGGTTGTAAAGAAAAAAAAATTTTTATAACCGTGGATATTTTGTTCGCCTTTCCTTTTCTTCGCTGCGTTGCTTTGATTTCGTAAAGAAACTAGAATATTTAATTTTCCCGCAAGTGGTGCAACTTAGACTTTGACCTTCCGTTCTCAGTAGAGAAGCGTACAGACAATGCTAAAATGGAGAGGCTCTTTTAAGAGATTTACAGTTTACCTTGAGATGGTTTTTCTTTTGTTTTATATATCAGTATTGTATTTTAAGCCTGTTAAACTTTGTTTTGTAGCAAAATTATATACCTTAAGGGAATTAATTTTTGCGGGATCTTAATTTCGCGGGGTTTTTTTAGGAAATTTCGCGGAAAAAAGGGAATTTAATTTCGCGGATCAACATGATTTGGAAATTTCGCGGGAATTTAATTTCGCGGATCCAAATTTCGTAAAATTTTAAAAGTAAGAAATACGAATTTTAGTAACTCTTAATATATCTTTTCTTTAACTATCCGCCATATCATCCTCTAAAATAGAAAATATATTCCCAACGTCATCCTCATAATCAGAATCACTATCAAGATTGTTTTCATGTGTGTACATGTCTCTTTCAAGACTATTTTCCTAACGATCTTCATTTTCGAATGAGTCGCACGCTAGGAGGGGATCAATATCATTAAAAGGATCGATGTTGGCCAACTCTCCTAACCCTTTCTTTACAGCAGCTGATATTCCAGTAACTTCCCAGGCTTTTAAACATACAGCTTTTTCAGCAGTTGCAGTCATGTGATCATACATTTCTATAATCCACTTAGCGTGCAGTGGTTTAACGAAGGAAAGTTTCATACTGACATTCATGTTGTTTAATTCATTTCCGTCGTCCAGAGCACGAGTAATCTGGTCTCCATACCATAGCGTGAACTTGTTCTTCATCATTCGTTTCACATAGCCATTGGGTCCTCCTTGCACGTCAAGAGGCTGAAACAGGTAGGTGAGGTTAGCAGGGACCTTCACGAGAAAAATATTGTTTTCTCTCAAGACGTCCTGCACTAATTCTGTCATTTGTCCCTTAAAAACATCCATTATTAAAAGGGCAGGATAGCAAATATGGAGATCAAGGGAACGTCGTTCTTTTTCAACGAAGGTGATGATAATTTTCTCTAGCATATTCAACGATTCTTTCTCATTACTGTAATGTTTCTCGTTTGCACTAAGAAGAAATTCAGGTGGGAAAGCTACAGCAGGAATACTTTTTGAAGTTTTCCCACCATAAATAAGCTGAATCGGGAGGAAATCACCACTCAAAGTAATTGCAAATGTAGCAGTTATCGTTCTTTTGTCTGTTGAGCCAGCGATTGACACGGTCTTACTTGTTACATCCAGGTACAAACTTAGTTGGAGTTTGGTCCAAATTAATTAGAGAGACGGAGGAATTTGGTTTTCTTCGATTTTTTTGACAATAGAATACAAGTATGATTCCTCTATTTCCTTTTTCAACTCCTCCGGTATTGACACTTTGCCGGTCGTTGCTAGCATGCCAGGTTGATAATTTAAGAAAAATAGTTGGACACTTACCTAGAGAGTTCTCACGTGCTACAATATTCCTACTCGATCGAGGTGGAACCGTTAAAGGCGCGTAATTACCCTGTAGGAAACTTTTTTTAGAGGTGCCTATTTTATTGTAAAAATTAAAAGATATACATAAGAAAACATTATCCTGAAGATTTTATTGAAAACTGACAAACAGAACATGTTCAAATGTTTCATAGAAATAACAAACTCACCCCAATTTCTCTTCACCTACAGAACCGCCATTGCATTTCATTGCACGAATCATGCGATAATAAACGCATGGAAAAATCGATCACATGGTTGCTGGATTCATGCCATTACAGAAAAAATATGAATAAAGGAGAGCATCTGTAGCTGTGTTTCCATTGTAATGCTTTTATAAATGTATCCACAAAGTTCCGAACATGATAAATCAGATAAATCAATCGAAGTTTCTGTGTTATTTTCTTTATTATTTATACGTTTTAACTCACTGAAATCAGACTTCTTTGCAACACTGACCACTTCTTGTAGTTGTTTCTGAAGACAGCTTCGCCTCGCTAGCTGTTTTACTTTTTGATTATTTTCCTTTGTTCGAACAGTTAGTTTTTTCCTTATGGAGACATTATCAGATCTAGACAATTAGAATACCTAAATTTTCAGAATTTCCCCTTTCATGCTCTAAATTTAATTATCTCCATAGTGCTTCAATTATCTTCAACTATCACAATGAGCATTCTCCCCCGTTGTTTTTTTTTGGCTTATAATATGCAATAATCCCGGTCATGCTAATAAAAAAAGAAAGAGTGTGATAAGCATTCTTTTAATAATTAATAACCACGAAGCAATGCTGTGATTTCTTCTTTCTGTTTTGTTTTGTGTGGTCTCCAAAAACAATGGCGAAAAGAATAGAAGAAAATTAAATCTAAGTGGAGAAAGTGATCGGATTTTTTTACGCGCGGCCACTTTTTTAAACAGAACCAAAATTTCTTTCCACTTTTTGATGCCATGTTTTACAAAGAAAAACAAGCCAAAAGGAACAGCGTGAACGGAGCCTACCATTATGACAATTTTGTCGAACTCCATCTCAGTGCTCATTTAAAGATAAGGCCGTTCGTTTACCTACGGTTTCACACGAACATTTTGCGACGGCCCGCTTATTAGACGAGAATAAGAGATCAACAAGATCGTCAAATATGGCGACTGGAAAAAAACCCAATAAATTCAAGATATTGAAGTACCATTATTTCCATTTCTAGTAGGTTTTATATCCTCAAATTTTCAGGAAAGTCATAACTCCGTCTGAACTTTGAAATAAATAAAAAAAATGTATATGTTAATTTTTTTCTATAAGGGTGATTACGCGCCTTTAAGCTGAGTAAAAAACATCACTTTGGCAGTTTAGCTGGATGAGAAAATACATGTAGCTAGCTAGCTAATCTTGCCAACATGCACACAGGCAGGCATAATAAACCATTACTTAATAAAAAAAATCTTATTTTTTATTCATTTCTTTACTTAAAAAAAGGTGCTTTTCCAAAAGTATAGTTTTAGTCAGACCAGCTAAATGCATTTTCCAATTATTTTAAACAACTGATGTGACTGCTTAACAAGTTTAAAATTTTGTTAGTCTGTCATAAATGCAAAATTTAGCCACACCATTCATAGGTAGAAAAATGTCATGTTTCGAAACAAATTTTGTGTCTCAAAACACCACAAAGAGGATTTACAGCTGAAAACATATGAACCAAAGAAAAAGAGGGGTCATTCAAAAATTACATAATGCCTGAGGGGTTATCATATTTGTACCGCACTGTTACGAAAATTTTTATGTATGTCAGATATTTTTAGTTATTTTAGTGTACGATCTACATCTTGAATTTGTTTCTTGCCTTTTGATTTACACAAAAGTACCAAAAATGCCATCTTGTGTGTGCTTAATATATATATGATATATCTTCTCATATTAGAGAACTAGTTTGCCTTTGGTATGGAATGAATATGAAAATAAGTAAAAAAAGGTCTTAAAATTTTAAATATTACGTAAAAAGGGGTGTGTGTGGTACTAGATTTGTTAAATTGGGTTACAAGAGAGAGGTGGGTAGTCGTAAAAAATGACTAATTTGGGTGGTAGCTAGGTAATTATTGAATGGCTAATGCTATACAACATATAAAACATTTAAGTGACCACTCATACCGGGATAAAAATATGCTGATTTCATCCCGGGGTGAGGCTCACGTGTAAACACTTTTCGTTTAATCCCGGGATGAAATTTCATCCCGCCTGCGTGTAAACGTGGTCTAAGGCAATTTTTATAATCTGAAGCTGCCTACATATTCCAGAAATTATTCTACCCTTCTCTTCACTCACTTGTTTTTTTTTCAATAGGATTCAGAACGCCACTAAAATAAAACCTTTTTCTTTATAAACTTAATTTGAAATCTAACAATGAACTACACATGTTTTTTTATAAAAAATTTTTTATAAGAAAATGAGCCTTAAAAACCTCAAAATCCCAGGAAAATTTTAAGAAAATGCCCAGACTAAAATAACAAAGGAAGTTTTTTTTTCATTAATAAAAATAGATGCCTTAAAACAAAGGAAATATATTTTGTTTACAAAATGTAGCCAGCGAAACTAAACTATATCAAAGTATTATGTAACCTGCTAATAAAACAGCACAACTTCTTTTACAAACTTTAAAGACGCTGGTTGCAGTTACCAAGATAAAATTTCTTGTATATTTTACTCGTGAAGCAATACAATATGTTGTACGTTTTCTGTTGCTGAGACATAAAATTTCTGGCCGCTAAAGTTCCGCCATTGTTGATCGCATAAATTACCGTATGACGTTTTGCATAATCTGACCATATATTGGCCAAAATCGCTCAACGAGACCAAAGTTTTTTTTTTGCCGTCTGTTCTCATATCAAAAAAGGCCTGGGGACGAGGGTGCCAAAGTTTGGATATATAGTATTTTTGGAAAAGGGTATTACGTATATAGTGGATGTGCGACACGGTATAATTGTACTAAGTGCTCAGCCCAGTGTTAACGTCAGACTTTTCTCTATTTAACGGAAGGTGCAATACAGTTTTTTTTTCGGCAAACATATAACACCCAAAAACCATAATGTTGTGTGCACTTCACTCGATTTAGTTACGACATACTGCATATATATCTGCACCACTAAAGCGCTCCACATAAAGTGCGGCACAGTTTACGGTTCTTATTATTCGCTCCACCGAGTGTTTAACGCTGGGTAACACCGTTACTTGTGCCTTAATCCAGCGATTCGCAGCCGGTTTCCCCGGATAGTAATACAACTACTATTCTCTTATAGCAAGAAAGTTCTTGCAAAAAAGCTCCATTGGCATTATAAAAATCTTACCTGTGTAAACTGTTTTATCCCAGTGCCAGTTGAAAAAGCAACCTCCGCCATGTTATAATTTAAGGTGAACAAACGCATGAAATTGAAACTATTTCGCGACAGCTTCCTCCTATGGCGGTCGAATATGTTTTGGGAATGTGCGGACGCGTGTTTCAGATTGTCTCTAAAATATTATCAAGTTCTTTTAACAAGTTTCAATTCCATCTTTTTATTACTATTTTTACAACTGGGCCACCCCAGTTTTTTGAAGTACTTTTTTATTACATCCCGAAATGGCTGATTACCCAGAGTATTCTTTTTCTTGTGATTATGCTAAAAACAAGCGTTGATTCACGATTTTTTCGTTAAGAGACTATACAAAAGTAGCTCTCATAAATTGAACTCATCCCGTTTTATTTTACCCTTTCTAAAACCTTCTGCGTTTTTTTGATGAAATTAATTTTTTTTCGAAAAACTTCGGATAAGTGGAACATTCGCTAGAGTTAAACCATTTTTTTCGGTCCCTTGAAAGTTCCACTTATCAAATTCCACTTTCAAAAGCGTTGCGTGGGCCCTGTTAAATAATTTATCTTGTGTTATAACCCTTTTTTAAGATGTTTCAACCATTCAAAATGTTGTTTGTTATTAAAGCCCTCTCGAAGGTAATGTAGTGTAAATTTGAAAAATATTGCTTTCAGTTAAACGAAACCAACGCAAGCATCTGCTGGCTGCTCATCGTATCATCTATGACGAAGCAAAACAACTCGAACAACCTGAAACTAAAAGTGTAAACGAATAGCGTGCAGACAACATTGTAGCTATTAGGCATTATTTTTTTTACAAGCTTTTCTTTTACAGAAATGGTAGTGTTTTTTTCTGTCAGTCCGCTTTTTACCGAAGTTAAAAAAATGCACCAATTGATCATATTCCTGTCCGTAGTGTAGTAAGAAATTCTCAATCTTGCTGTTATATCTATCATTTTGATTGGTTACATTTAAACTGTCTATTTTTGATTTAGTCCAATGTATAGTTCGACAAATTTTATTATGCAAAGAATAAAACTTGTGTTATTTCTTAGAAGATCTCTTGTATGAATTCGTGTTTGTTGATTTCCGCCAGCGAAGGCGGAATCTTAAAATCGCCTGAGGAGATAGACAGATTGAGCCAGCGCAGCTAGGCTGGACGCCCGAAACTTATCCAGGCTAAACCCTAAATCCTCGTTTTGACAATTTTTTTTCTGAGAACAGGCTAAAATGAGTTTTAAGCCAATAAGAATCCTAACATTGCAACAAATTGTTTTATTATCCAATGAACAATACTTTATTTTAAAGTTTATATGCTATCGAAAGTTAAAGCTCGGCAGTGTAGCATAATGAAGATCGTCTTATAATGCGTCATCTTTGATGTTATTAACGTTTCCCTTTAATAATTACGTCATTTCCTTCTGTACAATTTTGCAAGCACGTAGACTAAACATAGTCATAAGAAAAAGAGATAGTCTGGAAAAGAGAGCGCTATAACAATAGAAGCATTGTTTTGATCCTTTTGTGGCCGTAATTAAACTAGAACCCAGTTTTCTACAGGCACGGTAAATTAGAAATGGCGGTTTTTCTGGTTCAGATTACTCTTTTTTGTTGTAAACAAAGAATTTAATTTGATTTTTTTATTGATATGCCTGGAGATAATTGTTCAATATTTGGCTGTACAGTATCACGAAGAGCTAAGTACAAGGGAATAGCTATTTTCAAAGTCTTAACTAGTGATAATACGTTCGATTCACAGTGGAGGAAAAAATTGACAGCTATTGTCACCAAAGATCGTGTGGTTGATAAAGCACTTCGTGACAGAATAACAAATAAAAGAATCTTCGTTTGTCAACGGCACTTTAATGAAAATCGATATTATCGTCATGAGAGCAGAGTTACATTGAATCCTGGTGAATTGCCTTGCCTCAATTTACCCATCAAAAGCATTCCTTCTTCTTCAACCATAACAAAACCAAGGGAATCATCACAGTCTACTTTATTAAAGAGAGCTCAACATCCACCTCCAGAAATTAAAACACCTGAATATTTTGAATGATATCAATCATTTTCTGAATTTTCTTCCCGTATTCAAAATCTCAGACTTGCCGAGTATTGCAATGATGATATTCATATGGTACCAAAGTATGAGATTTATGTTGATACAAGTCTTCAGTTTAATGTCCGTGTGCTACTATGGAGTCTTCCTAAACAACATCAACTTTATAATATCTATGACCACTCAGTTAAAAATATCACAATTTCTAATTTGATTAGGTACATTTCGGGTTTCTTTGTTTGTCCTGGTTTGCCAAGATCATTTTCTGGTAGTTGCATTGAACATACTGCACCTAAAAAATTTAACCCAACAATAGACATATTACCAAATCCTCTTTCTCAAACGAAATGGCATCGACCACCTTCCTGCCAATTATTAATTAACACTGAAGACAAATGTGAACCGTGTTTGAAAGCTGAATCTAGGGAAAAACTTAGTCTTCAAAGAAAACAAGACAATTTATCCACACCGGCTCATGATAAAGCTCCTGTTTCCTTAACATCTCCTGATCGTATAAAATTGAAACTTCAAAGTTATAGAATTGAGAACAAACAGTTAAAAGCTGACAAATTAAAGATGATGGAAGAAATCGTACAAAAGGCAGTACCTGTTGATGATAGTTTGAGCAAAGATATGATGAATATCATGTCAAATGCAGATTACGAAAAGATGCCTGAATTTATGCAATTCTTTTGGAGTGAACAACAAAAATATCTTTCTTCATCAAAGACAGCTGTTAGATATCATCCTATGATTATCCGGTATTGTTTGGGTTTAGTCGCAAAATCGCCTTCGTTTTATGATGAAATTCGTTATGACGAGAAAACAAAAAAGGTTTCGTTATTTTGCCCAGTCGTCGCCGATTAAGGGACTATAAAAACTATATACGACCACAGCAAGAATTTAATAAAGATGTCATCTTAGAATTAAAAAAAATAGTGGAGAATTTTTCAGACATAGAACGATATGGTATTGTATTAATAGATGAAATAAAAATACAAGAGAAATTAGTTTGGAATAAGCACACCGGTGACTTAATTGGATATGTGGACTTAGGTGATATGGAACTTAATTTGGCATCCCTTCAAAAATCTGATGACATTGCATCACACATGCTGGTCTTCTTAATTCGAAGTATTGTTAACCCCTTAAAATTCTCCCTTGCCAACTTTGCAACCACAAATGCTACGTCTGTTTAGTTATTTACATTATTTTGGAAAGCTGTTGGCATATTGGAGGATAATTGTGGAATTAAAGTGGTCGGTGTTACAAGTGATGGCGCTTCTCCAAACCGCAGTATGTATCAGATGCATTTTAATATGACAAGAGTGGAAGATGTTAATGGAGACGTTGATGTAACCTATCGTACACTTAATGTGATGGCAACTGAAAGAGATATATATACTTCATATCCGACCCACCACATCTGATTAAAACTGCCAGAAACTGCTTAGCTAATTCAATGGCTGGAAGGTGCACAAGAAGTATGTGGAACAATGGTAAATATCTGACATGGAATCACATATCAAAGCTTTTTTTTGATGATTTGGACCGTGGTCTTGTTCCCAAAATCACAAATAACCATATTTAACTCACACCCTTTTCTGTGATGAATGTCCGACTAGCTGCACATGTGTTAAGTGAATCAGTTTTTCATGCACTCCAAACATATGGACCACCAGAAGCAGAAGCTACTGCCACGTTTTGTATGATGATGGACAAGTTCTTTGATTGTTTGAACATCGGAAATACAAAAGAAGGCATCACTAAAGCAAAATCGTTTCTAAAACCATTCGAATCACAAGATGACGAGCGCTTTACATGGCTACTTGAAACATTTCTAAAATATTTTTTCTGATTGAAAGGACTCAATTGCCAGAAGACCTGGAAATCATCGCAAACATATGAAGGTATTAAAATCACAACATATTCATCGATCGAGCTTATTAAATATCTATTGTCACATGGTGTACCATATGTTCTTACAGAGCGCTTTTGCCAAGATTTGCTGGAAAATTATTTCGGAAGACAACGATCAATGGGGCATAGAAAAGACAATCCTACTGTTAGAGATTTTGGATACAACGATAACACGATTCGTACACAAAAAATATTCAGACCAATAGCTGGTAATTGTATTGACAACGAAGCATTTGCCAAAATTGATGTTGAGTCTATGCCATGTCGTAAAAAAAAGAAATAATGAAGAAAATGATTAAGGCGCCGAGTCATCAACAAATCAAAGAAGAAGCAGCACACAAAAAACGGTTATTTTTATAGCCACACATCTTAAAAAACATTATTACTGGCTTCACCTTACTCTGTTTTTATGGTTCTGATGGTGAGTATGATTAGAAAATTCTGTGGGCCAGTATTCACAAATATAAGTTCCACATAAATTTTTAAGTCCCAATGGGCAAATATTTATCCAGCATTATTCTGAAGGTAGTATTTTGCAGCACACAAAAAACTGAATGTGTATGAAATCATTTTCTGTAAGTTCCATACAAAAATACTTACTTTTAAAGGTTGAATATTTCCGTGTACTTCTTGTTCTTTCCAAAATAATGTTTTTTATAAGTTTGTAGCTATAAAAATAGCTGTTTTAACAAGTTTATAGTCTGTTGTTCAAGACTAATGTCCATGATCCACAGTGCTTGATGCTTTTTTTACTTCATTTCGCAACGATTGTGATTTTTTAGCCTTTGATTTAACATTGTGCCGTTGACATTTATCCTTCACAAGTGAATATACATGAACACGAATATACAACATGATAAGATGTTCCAGTAAATTCAAAGCTATCTCTTTACTAACTTCTTCAGTTGAAGCATTTTTTAACTTGTTGTAATTGCATAAAATTCTTGCATTATTCATGAGATATGATACCATTATTTTACTGTCAATACTTCTATGCGTGGTGCTAGACTCTTGGCGGAAATGGGATTCAACTATGGAAAAAATTTCAAAAACTTCTGATGTTACTGTCCATAAGCCGCCTCGGTCTTTAATACGCACTAGTGCATTGATTTCGGTATCGTGTTGCTGGTCAGTTGATTTACCAGCAATAAGTAGATGTATGCTTTGCAGATTCAAGATATACGACTTTGTTTCGCTCTTCGTATACGTCTGTAAAGTGTTCCAAAAACATATCCTGCAAGATATTTAATAATTTGCTTTTCCTTTGGTGAAAAATTTGTACCTGGAGATACATTTGCAATATTACCATTAACAACTGAACCTGTTAGGTGGGAAAGTACATAGTTCGCTAACTCAAATCCTAGGTTAACTGATGCTCTTTTTGATAAGTTTTTGAAAACAATATTCTCGGAAACACATTTGTAAAAAGAGGCATAACATTTTTCGCTATTGTTTTTAAAACTGTCAACAACATCTTTAATAAATTCAAAGGTGTATCTAGCATCATCTAGTGTTGGCTTTTGAAACATCAAAAACCCCTTTCTCGTTTCTTCACTATAGCACTCATCTAGAGCTAGCTTGGAAGCACATTCTCCGATGTATTTCTTCAAATATAGAGGGTGTAATTTATTTTCAGGCACTTGGTGATGAGGTTCAGCCACAGAAGTGGGGCCATGCTTGCTATTTTTATGTCTGGTTAAACCTCTTGATGTCTTGCATATTTTTTCGCACTGATCACATTTGAAACCCTCTTCTATGGATAAGCAACAACCTCATCAACAATATCTCTTTTTCTTATGACTAAAGCTATATTCAGCAGAACTAATTAATTATTCATGATTTTAATTTAAAGAGGATTTGTTGAGGCTGAATCTTTTTGATGAAAGATAATGTACTATAGCTATAAAATCGTGACAAGTGTGTTATAAAAGAAAAAATAAGAATATGTAGTCTGAAAATAACCTTTCGTAACTGATTATGTAAAAAAAAAATTGCTGCCACCTTTAAAGATATTTTCCAAGTTGTTTTTCAGAGAAAAAGAGAAAATAGATAAATTTTCAGCCTTGGCTGTTGTTTTCATTTTGTTTTTATTGTTCATCAATTTTCAGGTTTATTATTTTTCTTTTAAGATTGTTCTTATAGAGAAATGAAGTTTATGTAAGTTGAGTTAGCTATGATTTACAGTTACAATAATAATCAAAAATTGAATTTTAAAATTTTAGAATATTCAATGATTTTGTTCCTCCATATCACTCAGTCCTCTTTAAAGTTCAATACTTTTTCAGATTATTGCTAATGGCGGGAATCTTTAAGCCGCAGGGCTTCTTGTTTTCTTAGAAATAATATGCAGCATAAGCTGTCAGAACTTGCACGACTCGTTGCTTAGTTGTCGTGATTGAGGCTCGCAGATGGAGAGCTGTTAATTAAAATATGATACGCTTGAATAGAGCAATAACTTTTAGAACAATCACAAAACTAATGCGTTGTTAATAATTCATTACAACAAACCCAGTGTTCAAATTTTGTGTTAAAACTTAACTACATTTTAGACAAGGTGGCAAATTTTTTGAACGACATTAAACAATCAGGTAAAATATTTACTTTGTTCTAATCAGCAAACGTAATATATCTAAACACAATGTCAATGTTTATTAATACAAAC
The DNA here is from genome assembly GCF_029227915.1 of Hydractinia symbiolongicarpus. NCBI lineage: Eukaryota > Metazoa > Cnidaria > Hydrozoa > Anthoathecata > Hydractiniidae > Hydractinia > Hydractinia symbiolongicarpus. The sequence continues at coordinate 19,655,202 of NC_079877.1, forward strand.
TATACTAAAAGAACTTTGGATAATAGTACTGAAAGAACTTTAAAAGAGTTTTTCGTTAGTTTAAGAAACGGAATTAAATTGTGACCTACTCGCGTTGTACTTATTTCCTTTACCAAAATAAAATGAATTAATTCCGCGAAAGTCTCTGAGCCTTTTAAAAAACCTAAAATCTCGTCCCAGTTATTTAGTTTTGTCAGAGGTTTAGAAGTTAACAAATCCTCAATTTGTCTTTTTTTACGAAGATATATTAAATATTCGCTTTACGCTCTAGAAAGATGGATGAAATAGATCGACCGGCAGTGGGACAGTTACCATCTCCAAGAGCACCATTCAATTTAGACAATCGACCAGAACTAAGCGAAGATACGGAGCCTCTAGACGAAGTCGATCGCCCCAGTGTAACAATGGATGTACCAAAGGATCCAGAACGTTTTTTAGCTCAAATTGTTGTCGATAAAAATGAAAGCGAAAAAAGAATTGAGATAAACACTGATTTTAACCACGAGAACATGAATATTGAAACTCAAATTGCGAATGATGAAATAATACATATTGAGTCTTCCGATGGTCCGCCGGTACAGCCAATAGGAAATGTAGATGGACCTTTCAACCAAATGTTCAGAAGACACAGCCCGATTATACAACAACGTACAGAGAGGACAGATAAAGAGGGTATCACCTCCAAACATGTCACACTTTACCCGAAAGAGCCGGATAGCAAAGTTAGTGGTAAAATAAAACATGAAGTCAATTCAGAATATTTTTATAATATGAACAGTTTTCCTAGAGGAAAGCTTACTCTAATAAATGTAAAGTACTTTCAGAAATCATCTGGTATGGGTGAGTATCCACGACATGGAACGGATAAAGACGCCGAAGGCTTATGCTCACTTTTTTTAGACTTAGGCTTCATCGTTGACAGATACGACAACCCGTCTAAAAGAGAGATTCTTAGTATCCTTAAGGGCGCTGCAAACGAAGATTATTCAAAGCTTAGCTGTTGTGCGTGCGCCATGTTAAGCCATGGCGAAGAGGGTATAATTTACGGAACAGATGGCTATGTGAAGATTAAGGAAATTACCAAGCTTTTTCGAAGTCGCTCACTAGCTGGAAAACCGAAGTTCTTTTTATTCCAGGCTTGTCAGGGCTCCGAGTACATGAATCCTTTGGACTCAGTAGATGGTCCTGGTCGTCATCTCATTGACGAAGCCGAAATGTCATTGACACTTCCATCCGAAGCGGATTTTTTGTACGCATATTCCACTGTTCCTGGTTTCTACTCTTGGCGTAACTCGAGACGTGGTTCTTGGTTTATGGAAGCTGTTGTGTCTACTTTTCGTGAGTCGGCACACAAGATGGATGTCGTCCGCATGTTAACCCGTGTTAATGCAATCGTCGCGCATCGTAAGTCGCGAACGGATGATGTGGTGACAGATGACAAGCGTCAAATTGCTTCAATAATCACCCAGATGCGAAAAGAATTCTTTCTCTTTCCGCCTTATGGACCACTACCCAAAGAAGGAAGCTAATGCTTTTGAATGCATATTTTTATATCACACAACACTAGTACGATTGAATAAAGTTAGACTAGGTTAAAAATTTGATTGTATTTTATTGGTTATGTTCATACTAAAAATTATTCATGTTTATTTAGTTATTGAATTATTTCCAAACATCCCCTTTCTTCGAAGTTTGCATGAACATCTATAGAATTGCTTGCTCGTTAACATTGTGTAACTATCGGAAAGTCTAACTGCTCTCTCCACTTGAAGAGGAATCTGATGAAGTCGACATAAACTCTACCTCCTCCACTCCAGCATCCCCATTCGCAGGTAAAGACATCATTGCAGAAACAGGCATCGTAGCTAAGTGCGCCTAAAAATGAGGGGAAAAGTAGAGTAGGCTAATAAATACTAGGCGTAAATTTAAGCACCACAATGTGATATCCGGGTTCATTCATTTTCTTTATGAATTTTGCTTTAAAGGAGATACGAACTACGGCTGCTGAATAAAAGTTTATGATGCAGTGTTGTTTTTGAAGACCAGATTAGATCGACAGGCGTGGTAAACCAAAAGATAAACTAAAACCCCGGACATAAATTAGCGGAAAAATGCAAAAATATGATTCTCCCCCTCTCAACCTTTTCCAATGTTGCAGGTTCCATATGCTAGATTTTGAGCCTAAAAATTGGTTATGTGTCGCGTCAACATTAAATTGGGGGGAAGAGGGTTATAACGTGTGTTTTTGAAAATTCCACTAATATAATGTCCGAGGTTGCAGTCTGTTATCAATAGTAGTTTTTATTACAAAATTTGAAAAGCAAAAAAGCAAATATTATGTGGCGAAGATTATTGCGAAGCAATTGAGCTTTGCGAGCGAAGCGAAATTGTGGAGCACGTTTGCTACACGCGAGGTATACCAAGAGAATTATTGAGATTCTCAAAATTTCGATAGAAAAAAAATCATATAAAATCAGCGTAAAGAAATAGGACTGATATTTTTGCACATAAAGCTAGGGTATTTTTTTTTTCTAATAAAACAAGTAAGTTTGGACCGAGGGGTTAAAGTATAAGTCTAGTAAAAAAATGCAATAACGCGAACGGATGATGTGGTGACAGATGACAAGCGTCAAATTGCTTCAATAATCACCCAGATGCGAAAAGAATTCTTTCTCTTTCCGCCTTATGGACCACTACCCAAAGAAGGAAGCTAATGCTTTTGAATGCATATTTTTATATCACACAACACTAGTACGATTGAATAAAGTTAGACTAGGTTAAAAATTTGATTGTATTTTATTGGTTATGTTCATACTAAAAATTATTCATGTTTATTTAGTTATTGAATTATTTCCAAACATCCCCTTTCTTCGAAGTTTGCATGAACATCTATAGAATTGCTTGCTCGTTAACATTGTGTAACTATCGGAAAGTCTAACTGCTCTCTCCACTTGAAGAGGAATCTGATGAAGTCGACATAAACTCTACCTCCTCCACTCCAGCATCCCCATTCGCAGGTAAAGACATCATTGCAGAAACAGGCATCGTAGCTAAGTGCGCCTAAAAATGAGGGGAAAAGTAGAGTAGGCTAATAAATACTAGGCGTAAATTTAAGCACCACAATGTGATATCCGGGTTCATTCATTTTCTTTATGAATTTTGCTTTAAAGGAGATACGAACTACGGCTGCTGAATAAAAGTTTATGATGCAGTGTTGTTTTTGAAGACCAGATTAGATCGACAGGCGTGGTAAACCAAAAGATAAACTAAAACCCCGGACATAAATTAGCGGAAAAATGCAAAAATATGATTCTCCCCCTCTCAACCTTTTCCAATGTTGCAGGTTCCATATGCTAGATTTTGAGCCTAAAAATTGGTTATGTGTCGCGTCAACATTAAATTGGGGGGAAGAGGGTTATAACGTGTGTTTTTGAAAATTCCACTAATATAATGTCCGAGGTTGCAGTCTGTTATCAATAGTAGTTTTTATTACAAAATTTGAAAAGCAAAAAAGCAAATATTATGTGGCGAAGATTATTGCGAAGCAATTGAGCTTTGCGAGCGAAGCGAAATTGTGGAGCACGTTTGCTACACGCGAGGTATACCAAGAGAATTATTGAGATTCTCAAAATTTCGATAGAAAAAAAATCATATAAAATCAGCGTAAAGAAATAGGACTGATATTTTTGCACATAAAGCTAGGGTATTTTTTTTTTCTAATAAAACAAGTAAGTTTGGACCGAGGGGTTAAAGTATAAGTCTAGTAAAAAAATGCAATAAGTACGGCTCGTACTCCCCCCCCCCCCCCCCCCCCCCCCCCCCGTCTTTTGGTCCGGATTATACGTCCGCCGAACTTGAACACACAAAGAGGAATATGCCGTCAACAATAAACGGTAGTTGGCATTTTAGACACGTATATTTTACGGACCTAAAATATGCTTTATTTCTTTGTATTATAGCTAATTATTTTATAAATAATTAATCAATTATTTTGAAATTTTGCTTCTAATACTATTATAGTTGTATTTTAATGAAACATAATAGTATTAAAACGGTTTTCTTCTTTTGAAAAAACTTATTGCTAGTCCTGTTTCTAATGGACTTTACTTATGTATTTTAAGCTTTTTTGTTGCTGTGCTTTTTCTGGAGAATTGAGTTGGATTGGAAAGCTCCTGTGTACGGTACCCTTTTCTAAAGAAATATTGAAGAAATTTGTACAATTATAACGCGCCGAGCTGTGTGTTATTTTATTGTTTCTAAGAAGATGTAATAATACAATATTATCAATTTTAATTGGTTTTATCCAAATCAAGGTAAGGCTTAATCACACGAAAGGTAGCTAGAGCTCAGTTTTGTATAAAAGAATTAAAAGTAATTTGTAGAATACATATGGAGAAGCTGTATTACTACCTAACTGATAGCCAGATATAGGAAAACCTGTAGCTAGGGCGCAGACAAAACAAATAGCTCTGGGTGCTAGAGTGAGCTGACCAACCGTTTTTTATCACAGTTTTTTATTTATTATATAAGTAACCTGTTACAGTAATTAAAAAATATCCACCTTTGCTATCAAACCAACAGCAATGTAATTGTCAATAGGAATTAGTACACCCTCCCTGAGAACAAGGTTTAAAGCGACATTAAAACAATAAAACTGTCATTAAACAGAACTCCAAGGATGCCCAAGCCGCACACGTCCTCTAAACGGAGTGGGCATCTTTGAAACTGCTTGTAATTTTAGAACAAGGGTGCTGATAAGCTGCATACGTGCAGGCGTTTTTGTGCAAGTTTAGCGTTTAGAAAAAAAATGAAGTATTCACCCGAAAAAACCCGCATCGACCATAAAATAAACTATGTGGTAGCTAAGTTCTTAAAAGAACTGTTTTTGATGGTTTTTGATAAAATTCACTTGATAAATAACTTTTAAACTTTATTAACTCCTTTCTCTTAAAGCATCTTTTTCCAACTATTTTCCACAAGGTATGTTACAGGGAATTGAATTTTGGAAATGCTCCAGGCAAGTTCGGGAAAGTGTGGGCGGTTTTGGAAGACAACCACTAATTTAATTGGAAAAGTTGCCCGAACTCGCCCTTATATATGTGGCCGTTTGCAGCTTATTTTAGAATATTCTCAGGAATAATAGACCAAGAGCAATTACATCACAGTTTCTTGTTCACCGCCCACGTGTGTTTGAGAACAACCCACATAAAAAGTTCATTATTTTTTAAATTATTTGTGTAAAAATTACTATTTCATTCACGATAAACCATTTGTCAGTCATTTTATTCATCCAACAAAGAATCCTATTCAAGGTGCTTTTTTATTAGTGCTGAATTTAATAATTGACATGATTCAGCATAGTTTTTAAAAGGGTCTGATTGAAAAATATGATTGCAAAGTTCAGCACTTGTAATGTTTGTGTATTTGTGTACTCAGCTTCTAAAACACACACAAGAGACATTATATTTTCCTCTGGGTGATTACATTAATGTTGGTTGAAAAAAACCTGAATGATGAGAAGCATATGTTTTTGAATGGGTCTAGGACAATTTAATTTCCCTTGGCCTTGCATCAATAAGCACTTCTAAAATGATTTTGTCGGATTTGGAAACTGTTGGTATGGTTGGAACTTTGCATATAAAATTAGTAAAGTTGCCAAATTGTTTAGTTTTTTTCTTTTATACTTTTCCGAATTAGCCTTAATTATTTATGAGATGAAAAACAGTGCTTTCAATTCCATTGACTTGGCCATCCCTTAAAGGCACTGGAAGCTTCACTATATGAAAATGTTTTCTTTTTCTTTTAGATTGTGTACAATGGGAGTGAGTGATGTAATCTTCCAATGCGTGTGGTGAAAAGAAGGCGAAACCGTTACTGTTTTTCTGCCCAAATTTTAAGCTATTTAATAAATCTTGATAAAGTTAAAAACTGTTTTGATTTGTTTGTTTTTGTTTTAATTGTTTCCCGTGAGTTTTCGAAATTCGTTCCAGCAGATTCTGTGGCTTCTAGTGCCGGTATTTTTACGTGAAAAAAATACTGTTTTGTTTTAAGGTCATTTACGAAATCGTTAATGTTAGGACCAACTTCTGCGGGTTGTACAACTCGATGTATTACATATCTTTCGGAATACTGCTAAAAGTGTAATTTTGTATTGCGCTCTTTACTTTTATCATTCTGTGGGAAAAGGCGGTACAAAATTTTAACACGCGTTATTCGTTTCTGTTAGTTTCGCGTAATCTAATTTTCTCGGACATTTTGAAAAGAATATCCCACGCACATCAAATACTCGCGCAGTCTATTCGCAAAAAAAAAAATGTTTTTGCGCAACGAATTGTTCTGCAGAGCGTTCATTTTCCTACCTCGTCCCCAGGGTTCTTCTATATGATATTCAATTTTGATGTATTTCGGAAGATGTTAGCGCCAAAGAAACAAGAAGCGCTAGGGACAAAGTATTGGATAGTTTAATTTTGCTTGCAACTTGCGAAATGCTTCGCAACCTTTTTTTTAATTTCTAGTTTTATTATTTTCTTGAACTTACTCCGTTTAAGTAAAGATAAAGAAAGTAAAATCTCGTAAATAAAGATGAAGTCACCATGTTGCGCGTTCGATTTGTCGTTAAAGACAATTAATTCTGATATATATAACAAGCAAATCTCGGTATACGGGAAATAGCAAAGCATGGTTTTCCTTTGTTACGTGGTGTCATTCGTAAAGAGTGAACCAATGACATAAATTTTTAGGACTTACGTACAGGGCACTTTGGTTACACTCATAAGCGCAAGAAATTAACACATAAATTTGGTACTTATTACAAAAATACCAATGGGTTTGTTTACAAAAGAGAACAACCTCGATGTTGTTTGATATTGTTCTTACAGGTAGCTTAGCTACTATAGTTACATTTAGGATTAAACTAGCATTTATTACTTAATACTCAGTAAAATAGGTCAAGTTTGAATATTAAACGTTTTCGCTATAGCTAGCTAGACTAAGCATGAAAGGACAAGGCTGAGCTTTTTAGCTGGGTTAAAAGTCAAAACTTAAAGAGGAAAATTACATCACATTTTTTAAGATTATACTACACATATTTTAGAACACCTGCATGAAAATGCATTGTTCATCAAGTTACCCCATATGGCTAATATGGAAGATTTCTTCATAAAAAGCATCAGAAACTTTTTTCATGTGGATTACTTTTACATTAACAAAAATTTGAAGATAAACTTTTGCGATTTTGTCATTCATTAGTTTTCAAATTTCTCGCTGGAAATTTTTAAGGTTTAAAACCCATGTCTCACAGTAACTTTTTCGTTCTTATCCTAATGTTAATACATAAGCTATGCAAGAACTTTTGCAGGAAAATAAAAACCCATCAAGAGAAAAAGTTTGTTATTAAAATATTATAAATAATTTCAAACCGATTAGTCCCTGCAGTCATTTTGGTGTCAGCGGTATGAAAAACTATGCTAAAACTATACTAAGTAAAAGCCCTATTACTTCAGTAAAAAATTGAAATAATGACTTGAAACTTAGTATTATATGTTTTTAGACCAGTTTAATGAAATGAACCCAAATTTTTTTAACTACTATCATAGTTTCTGAGTTTTTAATTTTGGCCATTTTTGGAGACACCGATAAACTTTTCTTGACAGCATATCAATTTTGACAAGCCATGTGTACAGAAAACATTCTAAGTGATTCTCAGGATTAAAAATAATTCAAACAGATAAAATGTGTCCAGGTTTAGGACCAAATACCTTATCCAGCTCAGAGAAAGTGGGAATGTGCTTCTAGAGCACAGTGCTAAATACATAATCTAAATTTTATGCCGTATAAATACAAAGTGGTTAGAAAGTTATTTTTTGTCCACCTGGATCTGCAACACGTTTACTTTGCACTAATCGCCCAGTCTGCTGACACTCACAATTAATTTTTGAATATCCAGAGGAACTTTTTATGCAAAATGAAAAATGCGACACAACTGTATTTGCTTTGCAGAAGTAACAATAGGCTTATCTTTATCATAAGTCCCGTGAATGTTGGTTTATGAAAAAGATATTCTTAATGCTATAAGCGCTCCACTGGATTTGTAACACATTACACTAAGTGTCCTCCATGTGAAACAGTTTACACTTTACTAAGTCTTAACCTGAAGACCACATCAAGCGAATATTACTTCTGGCTATACTTTCCCAATTTTTGTTATTTCATAAAAGAAAACTGAAAATCTACATAATTTATTTATGAAATATAGGTTTCAGTTTGTCGTGGAAACATGTTTACCAACATGCAATGTGTTGCATACCTAACTAGCTATATACTTAAGTCTTGAATGTTCACTGCTATGGGAGGTCCAAATAACTACCTAGCTATTTTTATTTAAAATGACAGAATGCCTTGAAAAATCTTTTGTGCAGCTAGATATACTAAAGTAATATATTTAGCTCTTGTACTTTATCACTTAATTATTTAATAACAAATGTGACCTGGAGTGCTGGCGTGGTACTGGCTAGGTAGCTTAAAATCACAAAATAAATATTATCCAGATGTGACCTTCCCTCATCATCAGACATCGGAAAGGCGTTCCTGTTCTTTTCTTCTCATTGTGGGGTACCTCAAATTCTTGTAAATCCAATGAAAAAAAATACTTAAGAATTCCTTTTCTTTCCCTTGCACTACTCATGGCATTTCTTTGCATGTCTTTAGTTTCAAGCCACGATCCCTGAGCTTCCAACCCCGTCTCAGTCACAAGTTTCAGCGCTAGCCGAAATGACGGACAACGTTGAGGAACTCTAGGTAATTTTGAAAAAATGTGGTTCTGCCTTATGATTTTCAGATATTTGCTGCTGATATCAGCATATTTTGGCCCTCGGGTGCCACACCTCCGTATATATAGGAGTTAATTATCTTTAAATGTTTCCGGTCTGTGTATTTATCATATTTGGTGCCATCTAATCACAACAAACTTCATCGTTTAAAGCTGGAAGTATGTTGGGGAAAAGGGACTCAAAACATGAAAAAACTATTGTTGTTGGTCATAACAGATAGGTTATAAAATGCTGTTGCTACTATAGTACGTCGTAAATATCTAAAACCCGCTTATTTTCACCCCAAGCAGCCATGAAAATTCTGTAAAAATGTTGTTAGAAACATATATAGATACTTAGTTGTGAAATATAGCTATTTATTTGTTATTTTAGTAGTTATCTCAGTAGATTTTAGAATTTAGAAATCTATAATTTTTTTCTCCAGCTTAAAATTTATTTTGTGGCTGCCACAAAATAGTTTTTTGTTCGTCTCTCCTTCGTTTGATGTATTTAATTACTTTGATGAGTCTAGGATAGACTAGGAAAATATTAACAACAAACTCAACTCTGTTGCCTGGGACATGATGTTGAAAGATATGAACCTCGAACAACAACTACAAAATATTATAGATAAAATTTTACTTCTGTCTGAAGAACTAGTTCCTAAAAGGAAAGTGTTTACACAAGATAAACACTACATACCAAGAGATCGTCGTGTACTAATGAGGCAGCGTCGTAAGCTTATAAAGCGACTGTCCAAAACTTTTAAATACAAACAAGTGAAAGAAATAAAAGAACGATTAGTCGACATTGAACTTTCTCTGCAGCAGTCATTTAAAGAAAGCGACAATCTCTAGAAAAGAAAGCAATTTCTTCCATTAAAACAAACCCAAAATATTTTTATTTCTATGCGCAAAAACATAGTAAAACAAGGTCCAGAGTAGGTCCATTATTTAACAAAAGGAAACAGAAGTTTACTGATGATTGCAAAGAAATGGCTGACCTCCTGCAACAACAATACGTGAGTGTATTTAGTAAGCAACATAATTCAACAGCCGATGCTAATGACTTAACTTGTACCATTCCTGTAATGACAGATGTTGCACTTACCACTGATGACATAATTGAAGCAATTAACACTCTATCTGCTAATTCAGCTTCCGGCCCAGATGGTGTCCCTGCTATATTTCTTAAAATTGTAAGAATGCTGTGGCAACTCCACTTCTTATGTTTTGGTCAAACTGTCTCAACACAGGTGTAACACCTCTGCTTTTGAGGACTGCAAACATTGCCCCCATTTTCAAAGGAGATGACAAAGGCGAAGTGGACAACTGTCAACAAGTTGCCTTGACTTCACATGTTAAAATATTTGAAAAAGTTATAAAAAAGAACATAGTTGATCATCTTGTACAGTACAATCTTTTTAACAACTCACAACATGGTTTTAGAGAAGGTCGTTCCTGTTTATCACAGCTACTGACCCATTATGATACAATCCTATCCTTTCTTGAAAGCGGTTCAAATGTAGATACAATTTACTTAGATTTTAGCAAGGCATTTGACAAAGTGGACCACTTTAGCTTATTTGCTAAACTGAAGCAACTTGGTACAAATGACAAACTGATAAAATGGATTAAATCATTCCTTAAAGACAGAATACAACATGTTCATGTCAATGGTGTAAAATCTATACCCGCTAACGTTGGATCAGGGGTTCCACAGGGGTCTGTTCTTGGCCCACTGCTTTTTCTAATCATGGTAGGTGATATCAATCAGAACTTAAAATATTCTTTGGCATCCAGCTTTGCAGACGACACACGAATTCTGAAAAATTCTCATGGACACCTTTAAACTCCAAAGTGATCTAAATATAATTTATAAGTGGAAAAATGAAAATAATATGAAACTCAATGGGTGTAAGTTTGAGCACCTAAGTTATGGAAAGGTTGAGTTTTTGAAACCACTCTCTGTATATCTAAGTAACACGTCAGAAAAGATCAACAAAAAAATCACTGTGAAGGACTTAGGAGTTATAATGTCGAATGATTGCAAATTTAATAACTATATCTCAAACCTTATATCAAAGGCAAACAGGATAATTGGATGGATATTACGAACATTAGAGAGCAGAGAAAAAAACGTGATGTTGACTCTTTGGAAATCATTAGTTATTCCCCCACCTTGACTATTGTTCCCAGTTATGGTCTCCACTAATGAAAGGACAAATACAAGACATAGAAATGGTGCAAAGAACCTTTACTAGAAGAATCCTTGGAACTCAAGGTTTTTCGTACTGGGACGAACTAAAAAGATTGAATCTGTATTATCTGGAGAGAAGAAGAGAACGGTATGCCATAATTTACATCTAAAAAGTGATTGAAAGAATAGTACCAAACTTTGGTCAGGAAACTGTGAAAGGAGGCAGGCATCACATGGTACACGAATGATCGTTTGGGTCGAAAATGTGTTGTTCTTGTAGTGAAGAAAGGACCATTTTATAAGATTCGCTGTGTTAGCTTGGCTGTTCAAGGAGTACGATTGTTCAATGGTCTACCAAAAGCAATACACAACCATCTGAAGTTGAATTGCTTTCTTGCTACTGTTCCTGATGAGCCACCGATACCAAATTATGTTCAGTTTCGAAAGGCCAACACGAACAGCATCATTGACATGATGAGCATTGGACTCGCCGAGTTGGATGCGTGAAGATCTCACAAAATCTACTTCAAAGTATTCAAAGTATAAGTATTAAAGGCGAATTAACGAAAAAAACTGCATGTATGTTTTTATGCAATAAAAATATACTTACATATCGCAAAAACAACATGGCATTAAAAATTTGAAATTTTGGCATTTTAATACAGTCGACGCTCGTTATCTTGCCCTTCCACGGGACTGGTGAAAAATGTCGAGATAACAAAAGTTCGAGAAAGTGGATAGTCGAGATGAGCGTCGATCGTGAAAAAGGTCGAGATAAGGAAAGTTTGTCAATATCATGCACACATTAGGAAAAAAAAAAATTAAATTTTAAACCTGGTCAGGGATGGACTATTAATCAGAAAAATTAATTATTCTTCTGCTTCGAAATCTTGATTTTGAGAAAGTTCGAGAAATTCGAACGTTCGAATGTTTTCCTGATCATAATTTTTTGTGTGATGAAATTCAAAAAATTACAGAAAAAGTCGAGATACGTGATAAAATGTACTCAAGGGACCGTAAAAATAGGTCGAGATAAGGAAAGTTTGAGATAACGGGTAGTCGAGATATTGGACTTGTTTTAGCCTACGTGAGGTTGAAATGCTGAAGGGACCCATAAAAATTGGTCGAGATACGGAAAGATCGAGATAACGAGTAGTCGGGATCTGTATGTGCAAATTTAGTCCACAAAAGCCATTAACGATCGCCGCCATTATTGAACAAAAGCCAACTTGGTTCGTATATATTTTGTTGATTTGTGACGTTAGACGGCGCACATAGCTTAGCCAGGACTTGTGAGAATCCACTCACTTCTTAGTCTTCCAAGAAGAGATTTAAAAATAATCTTCCACGATTTAAAAACATGCAAAAGAACGTAAACAAAGAAAAACTTTGAGACTATTTTTGTTCGATTTGCTATTACAAAATCACTTCCAGTACATTTTATTGCGCATAATCATTTGAAGTTTTAGGCCTAGATTAGACGCCTCATTTTTGCCGTGCGAAACTTAATTAAAATGCGTAAAAAAATCTATGTTTAATTAGTTCGACAAAAAGACGACATCTAATTCAAAAAAGTAATGCAGAATTTGCCGATTCAATCGGCAAAAGTGAGGCACGGGATTAGATGGCTAGTTTTTGTCGAGCTAAACTAAAAAAAGTCGGGTTTTTATTTTTCGAGTGAAAACTACGCATGCGCAGTAATATCACTCGACTCAATTTTAAACGTCCCGCGCAAATTTGTTTGAATCACGAGGAGAGCATACTGTATGAACGTAAACAAACTAACTTAAAATGTCTGAAGAATTGGTGAGTTAGAATTTATAACCAGTAAAAACACTTTCTAACCTAATCATTATTATATATATTTTTTTATTTTGCAGAATTTGCCATTATTATCAACAATAATACACGACAATCCAATGTCATCAGATAAAAGTGAAGAGGATGCTAATCATTTTGAAGTATTTATGAAAAAACACACAAAGAAAAGAGGTAGTAAAACTGAACGAAAATCTCATTGGCCAACAGATATGGTTTATGATTTAGTAGGTATCATCATTGAGGATGAAAAGTTAAAAAAAAAGCTACTATTAACCAATATAAAAACGTTAAAAACAGTGATTACTATAAGCTGATAATTGAAGAGCTAAAAGGAAGGTGTTGAATTTCCTTTTGACATTAATCAAACAAGGCAAAAATTCAAACGTTGCATGACAGCTTGTAGCGAAGCTGCCCTAAAAATTAAAACGGCTTTAGGAATCCAAAGATTTCAAGAAGACAAGAATTTTGGCACATGGTTCAACAAACTATTTGCAGTCGTAAAATCCATGGACAGTTGTCAACACGAAAAATCAATGGAGCCAAATTGTGCACAAGCTGGTGTGCCAAGTGGTAGCGAAACAACACCGCCTTCCAGTAATGAAACTGACATCTGTCCTGGTAATAATAAAAAAAGAAAGCTATTCGTACCAATTCACGAAACAACAAAAAAAGCAAAAACGCGAAGGGAGGAAAATATTACTCAAAGTTTATGTGATATTAACAATGCACTTTCAAATGATCCTAAAGAAAAATTATTAGATTTTTTAAAAGAAGAAAGCGACACTTTTAGAACGCGTGGTGACAATGCCTGTCCAGCAGCCAATTGTTCAACAACCAGTACACCAGGCATATACACCATGGAATTTCATGAATTCCCCACCCACTCATCCACAACATGCTAGATATGGTATGAGCAACCAACGTTTAAATATGGATAAAGAAGGACTAGTGTATGAAAATTTATAAAGGTTTTCAGTTGTTGTAAAATATTATTTTAGACATTGAAAAAGTTTACAATGTATCCTCATATACTGTCTTTTAATTAAAAAAACTATTTGCTATTTTATCCCTTATCAATTTTGAATTCAAGGGACTATCTCTCAAATTTCTTTGGTTCGTGCTTGTCATTTGCAGCAAATCTCGTAGTTCCGATTGCGAGAAAAAGTTGAATACACGTAATACTTATTTTTTTCTTGATACAAAAATAACAAGAAAATTTCCTAGAGTTGAATACACGTAATACTTTTTTTTCTAAGTGATAACTCATATCTAAAAATGTAAAACTATTTTAAACAGTGAAATATTATTTTATTCTATAAAGATTTATTTCAAAATATGATTACACACATTTGAAATTTTTATTTCGAAACTGTATGAAATATTTATTTTAAAAATATTTGGAAATATTTTAAAACATTTCGAAAGCTTTTTAAAGAACTTGGAATTGCTATGCAATTAAATTCCAGACAGGTGTGAAATTTTCAGAGGTATTTCAGAATTAGAAAATTCTGCAAATCGATTTGTAGAATTTCCATTTCGAAAAAATTTCAAAGGCGCCGACAACAAAATAACGTGGCTGAACTACCATGTTACAATTTATTAGGTCTTAAACGAAGTCGTACCATGTGGTTCAAAAGCTCCTTTTTTTGCCAGCCTAATTTGCCGTGTGCGGGGGAATATGTATCGAGTTTACATTCCACAGCTAAATCATTATATACCTCGAAACGCTCCAGGCTCAAATTAAGGTAGAACAGTAGACCATTGCCTGTTGTCATTTTGAACCTTCAGGAAGCCGTTTAGCACTATTTTCCTAGCTAGTTATAATCAGGGACGGTTTCAGTGTACGTCAGCGCCGTCACGCGACTAACATAATTTTTACTAAGAACCGTAAAATATAATAGGGTCCTCTGATCCCGCAGGCCCTGCGACCGTTGAGCTTTATTTTACGGACCTTCCTCTTCTGTGGCTGCGTAGATAAATACGGTAAAAAGCGACTGACATCCGAAGGATTTTCCTGCAAATTGATTGGCTTGCCGGCGGAATTAACGTATTCTGATTGGTTTACAAAAACCTGACTGCTTTGACCCATATTTATGGTATTCGAGGTGCCTGTATTTTTTTATAATTATTAAAACTTTCAACCGATACCGTGTAATTAAAATTTCGGACCAAATGAAAGCAATGAAAGGCTTTTCGGACCAAATGAAAGCAATAATTAACAAGGCATGGTGACTCCCGACATGTGTGCTGCAATGAGATGCAATAATTTTTTTAATGTGCAATAAATATACGTAAAGTTATTATGTTCGATCCGAAGTGTGCAGCTATGTATAGAATACTCCGTATGGCATAGTCCGTATAGCATACTCCGTATGGCATACGGATAAGGATATAGCAAATTCTGCATACTCCACATAGCGAATTCTGCATAAATACTCTCGGTATCTCACAATCTGTATGCCATAATCCTTTTTTTGTAATCAAACTAATGTTCCCACACTCCGTATAACTACAATATACCTCGTATGTTTACGACGGATAAAAAGTAAGGAACGTGCTTGTCTTTTTAACTTGTTTTTTTGGTGATTATTTTTTATTTTTTTCGAAAACAGTTACAGTCATATATTGCAATATTTCACTTTAAGAACATTCGTTGGCAGACCCCGTATAGCTAAACCAAACTCCGTATAGCAGCTATACGGAGTATTACTCCGTACAGAAACCACACTCCGTTAGTCACAATTACATTAAATTAAGTCTTGTCAAAAAAAAATTCCCATAATTCCTAACCGATTAGTCTAAGTGTCAAGTTTATGTGGGTAGTATAAAGAAGCATACTTTTCGCTAATGGTAAGAGTCCAATAACTTGTGCAAAAATTAAAACAATGGCTTAAAATTTGATATGGTATAGTTTTAGACCAGATTGATGAAAGAGAGCCCAATATACATTGTTCTTAAGTTTTTTAATTTAGGCATTCTCGGGGACGCCGATAAGGCATTTTTTACAGCATATCTGTTTTAACACAGTTACAAGTTTAAAAACCGTTAAAAGCAATTTTTGTGGTTGAAATAAGTTACATAGGAATTGATAAAACTAGTTTAAGCCCAAATTTTTTAACCAGTTCGAAGAAATTGTAAAGTACCGGAATGTTCAACTTAAATTATGTTGGTACAAAGGCTTAATCATGATTACGACTACAGTTTAATTGATAAAATTTTTGTTTGTCCTTTATTTATGATGTTATCAATTGAATATTATTTGAGCAAACACATTTTGCAGAATAGGCAGTGACCAACCAAAAGGTACATATATGTTTTATTCTGTAGCGCTACATCTGACATGTTGTATAATATAGAAGTTAGTTTCGACAATTTACTTATTTCCTGGGATAATTATTTTTAGCTCTTAAAATCACTGGAAATTTGTTTGCACAGCTACATGTCCTAGCTACATGTTGGTGACAATACACTGGCTGATGTGCTGCAACATTTCATAATTATATGGTATATATATAGGTAGGTATATATATAGTAAGAATTCTGTTTTACTTTCTTGCTAAGAAAAAACATCAAAGTAAGTCATTTATTTATTACATATGATGACGCCTCTTCGTACAATTAAACTGGTGTATCACAATAGAATTTGTGGGGAATGAAGCTGTTTTTACTTGTACTATCAGTTTTAGTTTGTTTTGGTAGACTAGTTGCGGTAGCATGGTTATTACTCTGAACACAGAAACTTTTGCGACCTTTCGCCAAATACTTTAACATCAAAAACCAAATTTCCTATTCTCTTAACTGTGGTGCAAAGTGCTAAGTTGAACCTGTATTTGCATCGTTAAATGCTAAAAATACTTATGCTCAGGTTCTTATTCCGTTTTGTCTGCAAGGTGTTGATGAAGGATGTGATGATAATTTTAAAGCCAACCATTTTTGTAATCCCGGTTAAAACAATTCAAAAAAGTAAAAGTAAAACACCTTTTTTTGAATCAGCTTACAGCGCATAAATGTCTTTTTCTTGCAGAATAATTTTCGGCTTGCAGATATGAGTACGTGCCGAGTGGCGTAGTGAAGTATTTTGTAGAAGCTTGAAGCATTGCTGTTAAAGCGGCGATAACATTTTTCACTCTTTAAGGCCGCAATTAATACTTGATTAATACTTGCCATGATTTGATAATTCTGACCCATAGTAGATTATTTGGTCAGACTAAGGAAAAGCAACCTTATGATTTCGTATGAGCGTATGAGAAAAGATTTTGGAACAGTATAAAAAACTATTGTTGGACAACGTTTGCAAAACTAGCAGAAGTATACAGTTTTCCATTTTTTTCCATTTGTTTTTATTAAAAAATGTACAGTTGCGTCGCAATATTTCTAGGGAGTTTTGTTTTCCTCACATACTCCACTACGTCACATACCAAAAGTTAGTTAAATTAAATGTAGCTAGTGATTGATTGATCAAAAAAACAGACAAACTCTGATTATTTACAGAGTAAAAGTACACATTTTACAAAAGGAATGATAGACAGACCAACTAACTGAATCATATTTTAGGTTGCTTGAACCCCGAACAGAGAACATATGCAACGTCTGCTGCTAAATTTTAACGATGTCTAGTAGTTAAGCATCTAATGTACATCCTATTCAAGCAGCAATTTACACAAAGGTGACTTCAATACTCATGTTGCCATACAAAATGTTATTTTCATAAAAACAAACAAAACAATTCCCGGCACAACACTTTCTCTAATGAGCTGATTCTGAAACTGAGCAGTGCTGTGTTTTGTTTATATAGATGGGCTGTCGATATATTGCTAGTAATCAATAGTTTACTCTTGGTCTTTACCATCGAAAGAGAAGTTTAGATGCTTTCGTGAGAATTGCTTTTTTCCATTTAATTGAAAAAATTGTTTAAATAGATTGTATCTGCAACTGCAATATGCATGTTGTTGTTTTGATTTTTTTTGGTTTTTATTTATAATTGTTTCTTTATAACATAAGCTTGAAATTTTTAAATTGTTTTCAGATTATTAGAATTCCAATACAAAACTATAGTGCTTGTCTGTAAAATCCTGTCTTAAGGTCCTTTTAGACGATAAATTATTCGTGTAAAGTTTCTACAAATGGTAACAGAAATCTCTATAATAATACAAAGACTGTGTGGCTCTCTGTAACAGGCAAAGTGGATTGTTTATTTTCCTTTGATGTAGCCGAAAAAGTCATGTCTTAAATGTTAAATGTCGGAACAACATGGGTGTCCGAATCCGTTTCGGAATAGACGGGATGATGATCTTATCAAAAACCCTTAAACCCTAATATCTCTTCAACCGTTAATCAAAAGTACATGATCCTATACATTTTCTTGATCAGAGTTTTAAGATCTATACGATGAAGGTATTAGGTATACAAAATTCTAAAAACAATTTTTGTGTGTTTTGACGGGTCTTTGGTGACGTGAGCAATTTTTTTAAACCCTTATATCTCATTAACCGTTCATCAAAAGCACATGCTCATATACATTTTCTTGATCAGCGCTTTAAGCTCAACCCAATAGAAGATATGTGAAAACAAGGTTCCAAAAATATTTTTTTTGTGGATGGGTTGCTGACGTCATAAAAATCCAAATGACGCTTCCTTTTTTACTTTTATCCTACCCCAGTGAATTTTTTCACAGGCTTTACTTATGTCTCAAATGTTACATTTCTGACGTTACAGTGCGATTTTTCCACGGGCCACCAACTAGTATGTTAAATTTTCCGACGTCAATAACACTACTTCAACGTCAATATCTCACTTTAAATTAATGAAACCATTACAATGCACTAAAACTTTGAGGCCAAATAACTTGGAAACGAGGTAGTGACGTCAGTCATTTTTTAATGCGTTGGTAACTAGGGACTTCCTGGGACCAAATTGTGTAAGTTTCCCAAATCTGAGTCCCCAAATCCGTTTCGGAATAAACGGGTTGATGACGTCATCAAAGAACGTTTAAACCCTAATATCTCTGCAACCGTTTGTCAAAGATACATGATCCCATATTGATCAGCGTTTAAAGATGTATACGATGAAGGCAACAGGTATAGCAATTTTTAGAAAGGAAATTTTGTGTTTCAGCGTGTCTTTGCTAAAGTCAACAAAATTTTTTAACCCTTAAATCTCTTTAGGCGTCCGTCGAAAACATATGCTCCTATACATTATTTTGATTAGCGTTTCAACCTCAACACATTACCGGCAACGAATAAACTAAATTTTGCCTATTTTATTTGTATATGCACCTATTTTTCCATTGTCCTTCTGCCTAAGTGGATTTTCAACAGGCCTTATCGACTAGATTGTAATAATTTAATTTACGTTCAAATACAGTTATTCAATAAGTTATTCCTCATGCGTTGAATTTGTTACATCAAAGCTTCAATCATTCTCACTCATTCTATTATCCAGGAGAACCAGCATAATTTTGCTTTCCACCAGGAAATCGGGATTTTTAAGGTTAATTCTATCGTTCTTTGCCCACGTGGTCAATATCAGGAAATCCTTTGTTTTGAGCGCAAATGGTCTCAATCACCCGAACAAATATAATTAATTCTTGAATTTTTTAAAAGGGTAAGACGTGACCAGCCCAGTTTTGTGCTAATTGGTTGATTGTAATTCGGAGTTTGCTATAAGGTGGATTTGAAATTTAGGGATTTGCTCTGACATTTGTTTGCGTCTAAGCTTTCTTTTAGAGAAACTGGATTTGATATCCTCGGAGAAAGCTAAGTTAACTATCATTCAATTCAAAAGTGAAACTTTACAGCATGATAATTCTGCACAAGTTGCTACATTTGGAGTCACATATACTATCGGATGTCGGTATTCTTTGATCTTTGCTTAACTATTGCTGAATAAAATCAATACATTTTGATTTTATTTACCTTAAGGGAAGAAATTATTTGCGGAAGAAATTTTTGCGAATAGCGACCTGAAAAGAGATATTGCGGAAGAAATTTTTGCGGAAGCAAGAAATTTGGTAAATCGAAAGTCGGGAAAAACCGAATTTGGTACCTAAGTGTATAAAAAACATCCGATTTGTGGAATATCATCTCTCTATTTTTCATCAAAATATCAAAAAAGAATACTAAGCTGTAACAAATGTAGATCAAATATCGTCACTAAAAATATCGAAAATATTTCGACATAGATCGTCAAGCTAAAGAGGCCTTTAAACGCAAAGAAAAG
This sequence comes from Hydractinia symbiolongicarpus, assembly GCF_029227915.1. Lineage (NCBI taxonomy): Eukaryota > Metazoa > Cnidaria > Hydrozoa > Anthoathecata > Hydractiniidae > Hydractinia > Hydractinia symbiolongicarpus. The sequence continues at coordinate 19,675,247 of NC_079877.1, forward strand.
TCAACAGATTGATTTTTAACGCATGAAGTATTTTGAAAAATTTGCGCAATTAATTTTTGCGGATGAAAAATTTCAAAAGTTTTGCGGAATTTATTTTTGCGGATGATCAAAATTTCTTAACTTCTGCGGAATTAATTTTTGCGAATTTGGGTAAAAGTCCGCAAAAATTAATTCCGCAAAAGAAAGTTCCGCACTTATTTCTTCCGCAAATAATTTCTTCTGTTATGGTAGCTAAACTATTTTGTTTGCTTCTGTTAAAAAATTTTTAATATTTTCGGTACAATACGCTATTAATTATTCCGTTAAAGGCCGATATACACAGAAGAATAATTAGAAGAATAACTTGAGTATATTAATATTCTTCCATTATTTCCCCGTGTATCTTGTAGAAAAATAAAATTTTCGAATATTTTTTCGTTATTCTTTGATTATACTCAGCGAAGAACTAATATTCAAACAATGAGTTGTGTACAGCATTAGCATACTTCTATTGAAATATGACGTCATTGACACTTTTTCTTTTAAAACTGCGCTTTTACCCACATGAAATGAGTAGCTGTGAAAGTAAATAAAAAATAAAACAAACAAATAAACAAGTACTTTGTGCAGACGAAGCATGTTCTTGAAATGGTTAATTTCATAACAGGGTCCAAATGGGAACTTCAGTTATTGTTGAGCAAAGCCGTCGTAAACATACCGTTTTTTTTTTAATAATAATTTAGCCTCTGATCTAAGTATTTAAGCGAGATTCGGTTGTCGTAAAATTCCTCTTTCAATTTCGTGAGCTGCTACGAAAAGAGGTGCAAAAACAACAGGTATCAATATTTTTTACAATTACGTATTACTTTTATTTCTTCATTGTTTGTTACCACTTAACCACACAAGGTTATGACGGATGGTCAAAACAATGAATTGTTGTTAATGACAATATAGCTGAATCTGCAAGTAACACTATTGATTGCAAGGACCTTATAAACTATGTCAAAGCTGCTGCAAAGCAGGATATGTCTATTATCAATAATGTACTGTCGAAACAACAAATACAAATAGACAGCTTAGTAGAGTCAGTGAAAACTCTTGTGGGTGCAATTTCGAACCCAACTTATTTGCCTAATGCTCCAGATGGAACTCAGCAATCAAGCACGGACAACCTGCTAAAAGAAAACCTGCCACCTCTTTCGATGAAGGTGGCACGTTGATGAAACTGTCCTTACGCAAGCAGCAGAGGTAAGCAAAAAAGACTTTGTTTCTATTCAAGGTTCCAACCTTTGGTTTGGAAATAATGACAAAGCAACAAGCAACCAGAGTGATGGGGATGAGGACCAGACAAGCGGTAGAATGGAGGAAACTATTCAAAGTGACCAATCTTATTGGCAACACACCCTAGATGAGTACGAGGATGACTCAAAGGCTACTGGAAAAGAAATATCCTCGACTATAGCATCTGCTGCCAAAATATATTGGCAGAAGTCAATGAAGGTGTGCAAGAAAAAGATGGAAGGGTCCAAGATACCCTCTAACTGCCCTTTTTTAATCCCAAAGAGACATTCACTCGCTTAACGGATGTAAAGATCCAGGGATATTAAGCCAACACTCGGCGTCAGTGACAATGCTGTTGAGTGCAGTTTCTGACCTTTCCGAGTCAAAAAGCTTGAGTACAAAAGAGCCAATGTTGGCTTTAAAAGAGGCCCTTTCTTTGGCCGGCAGAGTCTCCCAGTCTATAAACACTCCGGAGAGACTTGATGAAGCCTGCCTCCCTAAGGGATATTCAAAGCTGGCCTCTGAGGCTTCTGAGTCCTCCGAACTCCTCTTTGGGGAGTCCATTTGCGAGAGACTTAAGCAACTTAAAAAGAAGAATAAATTAAAAGAGATTCTCAGTAATAAGGACAAAAGACCAAAAAGAAAATTTGAAACCTCGTCAAACGAGAGCCTTTCCTACAATTTCCTTGGGGAGGGTAGAGAACAGAAACCTGGGCCAGAGAGATTACATCAACAACAACAGCAATAAGAGTTTCAACAACAACAGAAACTTTAACAACAACAACAACAACAACAAGCAATTTTAAAAGCCTTTCCAAAAGAATGGTCCACTATACACGAAGAAACCCTAAAGTTAAATGGGGAGATTCCCCCGGTATGGGATATTTTGAAATTAAAAAATTTCCTAAATAAGAAAGTTTCAGCGTTTAAGGGTGGACGCTTGAACGGTGGGAAAGTATAACTAGCGATCAAGAAATCTTGGAAACGATTAGTGGCATAAAAATATCAACACTAAATTTCCCCACAATAAATCACAGAAATTATCCAGAATACAATAGGGGTAGAAGATTTATTGATGAAGAAATTATTAAATTGCTCATTAAGGGAGCAATAATAGAATGTGATCATGAAGAGGGAGAATATATCTCACCAATATTTATAACTGAGAAGAGTGATGGTGGCTTCAGGCTTATCCTGAATTTTAAAGAATTAAATAAGTCTGTTGAAAAGAAGAAATTTAAAATGCAAACGCTAACTTCTATACTTTGCTTGATTAGACCAAACATATACTTGGCCAAGTTAGATATCAAAGATGCATACTATAGTATACCTATTCACCCAGATCACCAAAAACTGCTAAAATTTAAACATAATGATAAGATTTTCAAATTTTTGGTGTTGCCAAACGGATATACGGAAGGCCCTAGAAAATTTACTAAGGTGATGAAGCCACCCTTGGCCATTCTCAGAAAGAACTACTCAATATTGTTGGCAGACTACATTGATGATAAAATTACCATGAATACAATTAAAGAAAGGTGTCTTGATGATATCGATAAAATAATTAATTTGCTAAATCGCCTAGGTTTTGTTCTTCACCCAGAAAAGTCCAAATTTGAACCAGGCCAGGTACTGGAATTTTTGGGTGTCATGATTGATACAAGGAGAATGATTATTTACTTGACAGATGAGAAAAAGGGAATATAAATTTACTATGTAGAGAAATACTCACAATTAGAAAATTAGCTAAAATCATTGGAAAAGTTAATAGCTGTTTCATAGCAGTTCCACATGGGAAACTCCATTATAGAGTTACTAGTCGATAAGGCCCGTGGAAAAATCCACTAAGACGCAGAAGAACAATGGAAATATAGATTGCTTTAGATTTTTGCTGACGTCAGCAGTGCATATACAAAAAGAAAATTGGTGAAACTTAGTCATTTGTTGTCTGTAATGTGTAGAGGTTGAAACGCTGATCGAAATAATGTATAGTATCGTATGTTTTTGACAAACGCCTAAGGAGATATAAGGGTTTAAAAATTTTGCTGACGTCAGCAAAATCCCTACCAAAAGTTTCAAAACAAATTTCTTCACAAATTCGTACACCCGTTGCATTCATCGTATAGATCTTGAAATGCTAATCAAGAAAATGTATAGGATTATGTACTTTTGACAAACGGTTGCAGAGATATTGGGGTTTGTAGGTTTTGTGATGACGTCATCAACCCGTCATTTCCGAAACGGATTCGGGAACCAAGTTTGGGAAACTTACCCAAATTGGTCCCAGGTGGTCCCTAGTTACTCACGCGGTGAAAAATCATTGACGTCACCACCTCGTTTCCAAGTTATTTGGCCTCAAATTTTTAAGTGCACTGTAACAGCTTCATTAATTTAATATAGGATATTGACGTTAAAGTAGTGTTATTGACGTCGCGCCGTAACGTCAGAAAATTTAACATATTAGGCATGCCTTTTTTGGTTACTTCAGAGAAAATTTCGGTAAGATCAAAGGAAAATGAACATATCCACTTTGCCTGTTACAGACACACAGAACAGGCGTATTATTATAGAGTTATGGAGAGGTTTAAGACAGCGTGTCTTAGGAAACATTTTGGAAAGTTTGACATTAGTTTCTCACCCGTAAAAGAGGAAATAAGCTGGTTGCTAAACAACTTGAGAAACAGTTTAGCACCAATTGCCAGGGGTAACCCAAAATTTTATATTACTACTGACGCCTGCAAGACAGGATAGGGAACTCGTAGAAATGAAACCCGTACGAGAGGTCACTTCACTCTAGAAGAAACAAAGCTGCTCTCCTTGTTATGATATATTCAGTGGCAGGAATAAACAAAATGGAAAGCACAAAATCTTTAGGAATGGATTAAGTAGTCCATGAAATTTGGGATTGGGCAATGGCAAGAAAAAGCTGGATTACAGCAAATGTAAGATGTTGAGGCGGATAGAGAATCCCGAGAAACAGAAAACCGAACAGAATGGATGCTCCATAGAGAGATCTTCAGGAGAGCAGTAAATGCCTTAAATTTCACTCCAAAAATAGACTTGTTTGCAACCCGCATTATTAATCAACTGGATCGGTATGTTTCTTTCAGGCCTGATTCAAATTGTATAGCAGTAAATGCTTTTACTATTGATTGAAAGCATTTAGAGTTCTATGCCTTCCCACCGTTCATTTGCTTGCCAAAAGCTATCCAAAAAATATGCAATGATGAGGCTACAGGGATTCTGGTAGTGCCTGACTGGCCAAACCAACCCTGGTACTCTCAATTCATGAACATTGTTGTGATTAAGATATACATTTGGAACCAAACCATTGGAGTCCTACAACTCGATTTTTGTCAACGTTCTACATTCCAACAATCGTTAAGACTACACGCCCAGGAAAACACCAAGAGCCCTTAACTTTCCAGAAATTCGAAACACCAAAAATATGCGTACTTTGGTGTTTTGAAGAATCTCCCAGGCCAACCAAAGAACTTGATTCTCTCATATACTTATCCACATCATCCAGTGAAGACAGCTACGCTAACAAGATATGTGAAGACATTCTTAGGATTAGCAGGCATAGACATTACAGTATTCACATGCCACTCAACTCGGAAAGCCTCCACAAGCAAAGCTAATAACTTAGGTCTTTCACTGAAAGATATTAACAAAGCGGCAGGATGGTTCTCAGAGAGTATTTTCTTAAAACACTATAAATTGAATATTGTGGCTTGGTTTCTGAAAACCCTACAACAAGGTTGCTAAATTTAGTGCTCCTTAAACTCAAACATGTACATATTATTTGCTTTTAGAACATCAAAGTTGTTTGTATTATGTTATATAAAAGGAAAAAAGAAAGTTGACATTGTTACGGTATACATCTGTACACATAATCAAGTTACCAACAGTAATTTCATTTTATTGGTATTTTTCAGGCAAAAAATCAAATAAAAAGTTCGAAATTGTCATTTCTTTTCTCTTCAAAATGTGGCTTTTAAAATTTCCCTTGAATACTTAGATCAGAGGCTAAATTATTATTTCCTAAAATTAAACAAATAAAATGCAGTTTAATTGTAATAATAATTTACCTCTGATAAGTATTCAAGTGCCCTACCCACACCTTCCTTTAAAATGGTGATACATTTTGAAGCTCTGTCTTTGAAAGTAGGAATTTTACGACAACCGAATCTCACTTGAGTACTGATCAGAGGTAAATTATTATTACAATTAAACAGTATTTTACTTGTTTAATTTTAGGAAAAAATGACGAGCAATGGTAATCCAAACTCATAACCTACAAGTGCCAATAACACTATAGAAAAAAAACTTTTAAAAAACTCTTAAAAAAATCAGATCCACTGTCACCTGGATGAATAATAGCAACATGTTCGCCGTCAGTTACACCTAAGCAATCTGGAAACTACCAGCGTCGCATTGTTTCATGTTCGTACTCCTCTCACTCTTTCCTGGTACTTGGAACTTTCAAGTAGATTTCTCTCAACGTATTATATATCTCTGCACAACAACAGGTATTAACTGTGACAGTTGTTTTATGGATCCGAAATTGAACCATTAGGCTTTCATGCAACTCGCCAGTGGCGAAGAAACTAAGAGTAACAGCTAATTTTTCTTCAGGGGGGATTGGCGTTCTCATCATTGTTGTTTGCTTGTCCAACTTCGGCCCAACCAATTCCGCAAGAAGAGGGTGAACATGTCTGTTAGTTATAGCATAATAGAGTTATAGCATAGCTATTTTATCTCATTTTACCCCCTGCAGGGATGTACACCCTTGAAACCCACGATGTAACCTCGTTCCCACGGTCATCCAAGAGCTATACAGCCCTGTGTTCGAGGTTGCCAACAACACGCATACCCATAATGGAACATAGAGAAACATGGATTCGAGATTGATAAAAAAGTACTATGCGTCTGAAATATGCTTACCTCAAAAGCTGCTGTATTCATTCTTAAATAACGCCGAAAACTTTCAAAATCTCTGAGCAATTAAGCTATGATAAGCGCCACTATCTCTTCTTAAAGGTACTGTCCGATTAAAAAACAATATCTTTTCTTTTATTTTATTAAGTATCAAAAATAACGAAGATTGCACTCTTAAACAACAAAGATTTATCCAATACTTAACACCATCGTTTGTTTGTTTTAATCTTGCTGCACTAGCCTACCATCTTCGGAAGATGCTTTATCCAAAATGCGATTCCGTGGTTTTAAATTTAAATTATTATTAGAATTACGTCATTCAAATATGACGTATTGTTGCGTAATACCGAAATGCATTGGGTGCGCATTTAGCAGGGGTTCGCGGAAAAAGCCTGGGACACACACGCACGTGTTTTTGAGATTTTGTATACCGTTGAAGTTTTTAACTAAAATAAAACCTTTCAAACTGTAATTATCGTTCAATAATCGAAATAAATAAAACGAATAATGAAATTCTAGATGGTAAGTTGTCGAAGTTTTTTTTTATTATTCTTGGATATTATAAAGAAAAAATAAAAGCTAGAAATAAATCAAAATCGAAAATTTTTTTCCACTGGATACTTTGTAGATTGTAAAAAGAAAAACAGAAATATATATTCGAATCCATGGAAGATGTCAATGTAGCAGTTAGAAATCTCGAGATAAAATCATTATCCCATTTCTCTGTTTATCAAAAAGATAAATCATTCGGAGTTTTAAGTTATAATAAAAAAGGTTGATCTTTTGACCAAGAGAAACAAAAAGCAGTAGTCTTCTTTAAAAAAGAAAATTTTTGTGTGTGTTACCAACTTAATTTTTTAGATATTAATTTAAAAAATCACAAGATTCTCTTCGAAGATATCAAGAACAAGGAGTCACCCCAACAAATCCTTTGGTCCGGAACTCCTTTTGTGATTGTTGGAAAAAAACCTTTTTGGTACGAAGTTCTGTCCCGGCTGATAACTACGCGGTTTTTTTGGGTAACCGAAACAACTATTCGCCATGTACTTGCTTGGATTGTCGTAAAACCTTGTTGCCCTGTAACCATATCCTATCCGTCATTAGTGGCAATGTCGCAGATGTATCCTGGAAATCTTTATCGTCGCGATACACTTTATCTCCTTTTTTCATCCTTGGATCATGAAGTTATTAGCAAGGAGGTTACTTTAGAAGATAACCAAATGTAGAACGATTTTATTGACATTAATGATGTCGAAACCGAGTCCGTTTTAATAGATTCTATTCCTAAAATATGTTTCCCAAATAGGTTTAAGGCCTCGTGTTGCAGAGAAATTTTAAACCAAATCAAGAGCTTGTCATTCATAGTGTATAATAATGATGCACTAGACCATCTTCATGAAACCTTGACTCAGGCTTTAAATGACCTATCATTTCATGCTCCTAAGGAAGGCAATTTGGTTGTGGAAAGACCAAAAGTTATAGGATTAACATATTTAAGTAAAAAATTCCAACCTCTTCCAAAACCAAAACCAAAAAAATCGGCGTTTTCGGGAAGAGTCGGTTTGGCTGATGAAAAAAAAAGTTTTCATCCATAATCAACATTGTCTCTAAAAAAGAAGAAAATCATGCGACGTCTGTGGTTGAAGAGTTCCCTGAATACGATCCATCTGTCATTTATGATGTACCAACGGAGCAGGAGCAGTTTAATGACACTGCTGGCTCAATTACCAATAAAATCTGGGTAAATCGGGGATCTGGGTAATAAGTGCGACTAAAGGAAGCCATATTTAATGCCGAAGTATTTTAAAAGAGTTAATTTTAAAATTTTAAACCACGGAATGGCATTTTGGATAAAGCATCTTCCACCATCTTCATGAACTTTCGAACGCGGCAAAAGGACTGGGTCAATTCATTATTCAGCACATTTTTGCTTGTGACGTAGTTACCTGGCTTCTTATTAGGCGAACGACTAAATGTTTATTTATAATTTTTTTCCTTTGTTTAAAAAAGTTCTTCATGAAGATAGCAATGAATGAAAATAATTCGCAGGTTCTAAGATTTCAATTCGAGCCGGAAAGAACAGCGAATGATGAGCTAGTTCCGACTTTTCAAGACGTAGACGAACATAATATTGGAAACCTTGTTGCTCCTACTCCTAAATGTGAGAGGATGCCCTCTGAAGTGTAGAATGTTTTTGCTGTCACGAGACAGACTCTCAGTCTTTTTCAGGAATATTTGAGTAGGTGTGCGATGATTCGCACGTGTAAATCAAGTAACGCGTGCGATGTAAAACGCACGTGCAAAGAATGTTACGCCTGCGATACGGGCTCCGAGGTTATTTTTGTTGCGCATTCATTTTGCGGTAGAAAAGTGGGGGACGTTTTAAATCGTGAACCCCAAACACGATGATCGAGCGTGTACTGGTATAGCGACTCTCTCAATCCTAACTTCCTTTTCTACATGTCCGAAATAGTATGCATGACTATACTGTCATTTTTATATTTATTGTTTATTTTTCACAAGCAAATAGGCAAAAATATGCTTTGTTTTCAAATTAAAAAAAATCTTTATCCACGTGGCTTAAATAAAACTTCAAAATTCATTCAAAAAGTTCAGCTACACTTAAACAAAATTTTTACAGAAAAAAATTTATACCGTCCGTGGGTTTCGGTTTTACAGGCATAAAGAAAAAATCCATTAAATTCGGACCTGCTATGGTTTCCAATTATTTTGTCAAATGAAAAAATTATCTACAATTAAATCCATGATAAAATGTCTATTCCGCCTGTAAGTGCAGTTTTGCAGACTTGCTTCATCCGTGCTCCGTCGGCGTTCACCTCCGCATTAGTTAAGAACCGCATGGCTGGATTTCTTGTGTAAGACCTGGTTACCAACGACGAAGGGGCCAGGCAAAAGAGATTTATGTCTACGTAGTTCTTTTAACTAAGTCAGGAGTCGGTGAATTAGCTAGGATGGTCAGGTTGGCTATGAATAGGCTTGCTCGTGGATTAAAAGGACCAGGACTATTCAATAATTTCTGAGATCTATGGATTTTATAGGTTGATTTTGAAAACTCAATATTTATTTTTCAGGCGTGCGATTAATCACACGCCTTAAACGATTTAGGCGTGTGCCAAGGCGTGCGCGTGCGATCGCACGCCTCTCCTGAAAAAGACTGGACTCTATTAAATATTTTCAATTACATGGTATAAAAGTTTCTACTCCTTCATGAGTAATTCTTAGATGCGAGTGTGATTGAGTAATATTGTAATATTTTTCAGATAAAAAATGTATTACGGAACACGAAGAATTCCGAGCGGTGGTTTTATTGAAGAGTACGCTGTGAACATCTTTGGTGGCACTCCATGACAGAGAGTTTCGAACGACCACCTAGTTACCAGCCCCCACTCACCTCCTTAACATCCTTTTCTTTCCTCCGTTCAGATATTTCTCTGACTTTTGGTTTTTCCTTATACGGAAGATTTTTTTTTGGATCCTTGAGCAGCGAAAAAAAAATTTTATCCTGTTTTTTTCGACTGTTGTTAGTGCAATTCACAACAGCGCACCACGACATTATTCTGCCTCTCAACCTTACTGAATGTGCGATCTGAGTCTAATCTCTCTGTGGCGGGACATCTAGCGAAGAGGAAACTAATTTTTGATTATTGATTGGTTGTCTTTAGAGTAGCTGAAACAACTATGCAACCCTAAGGCTAAAGTCATATTGAACTTCAAGTTTTATTAGCGAAAGCTTCTTACTTAGGTTCGTACAGAATTAGCACAGTGTGTGTTTACCTTAAGGTCTAGACACATCTCTCGCCTTCGATTTTTTAATTCCATATGAATAATTCATAAAAAGCGGTCTTTCACAATTCAGGGGGTAAAATTACCAAAATTTTTAAACATATAATAAAATATCAGCCCTGGCCCACGTTTTATCTATTTTGGTCAGTTCGGCGCGCTCCAGGTAAATACGTCACACGCGACATATTATTTCAGCCTCGCTTTAGTGCCTATCATCCGCCATCCATATAAACAATCGAAGTGAGAGACCGCATGCTTTTTTGTAAACAAGAATGAGATGTTGTTCAGTTAGTGTTAGGAAAGAAAACAAATAATTATTTAATTATTTTATAGAAATTAGTTCCAAATAAGAATTTTTTGTCAAAATTTTAGTTGATTTTTAATCGGACAGTACCTTTAACCATTTTTTAACCCAAACTATGCGCATTTCAAGAGGCCTTTTTCTTTCACTATTTTTAATAACGCTATTGCTAGTAGCAATGATAATAAGCAGCTCCTTCCTCGAAGTTATCCATAGTTGCACTCTGACTGTAATAATCTTCCGTGTATATGTTTGAGAAATAACGAAAGAATATGAAATTAGTAGGCAGGTGTTACAATATTCCTTTGATATTTTTACGTGTATTCTTTCTTAGTAAATTCTGCTTCATGAGCGTTGAATCTGTGAACTCTTTACTCTTTGAGGATATCTAATTCAGTTTCTCTCAAACAAAAGCTTAGACGCAAACAAATTTCAGAGCAAATCCCTAAAATTCAAATCCACCTCACAGCAAACCCCGAATTACAATAAACCAATGAGTACAAAACTGACGTGGTCACATGTTACCCTCTTAAACAATGCAAAAATTAATTATATTTATTCAGGTGAGTGAACCCATTGTCAGTTAAACCAAAGGTTTCCCGACCATGTGAGCAAAGAACAATAGAATTAACCAATAAAAAAGAGCGCAAAAATTCGTTTGAGACCCAGCGTAATTTTTTCCACCTCAACTATTTCCTGTTGGAAGAAAGAATATGCTGGGTCTTCTGGCTAGATGTGGGCGAAACTTCATTCATCTACAAATCTTTTTAAACTATGTACGCCGTGTAACGACACAAAACAGCAAAATAAATACGAACCAAGTTGGCTTTTGTTCGATAATGGCGACGACCGTAGATGCAATCGCTTATCGCTTTTGGAAACAAATTTATGGACATAAAAAAAGAGAAATTTAAAGAAATTGATGCCATGTTGTGAGAATGTTAGAATGTCATAATGTTTTTATTACATAAAATGTAGTTTTTTTCGTTACTTCTCCTTTAAATTTTTTTTCTTTTTTTTTCTTTTACGGAAATGCAAGTATCAACTGCTTTCTTTTATTGATATAGTACTAAAAGTTGGTTGCTATCCAATCTTTAAGATCAGAAATTCAACTCTGAAATTAAAAAAGCTACTTCTTTCACTTTCGACAAAATTTAATTTTTGAACATCCGCGAAAACCATTGATCTTGGCAAACCGCCAAAACACTATGGAGTTATTTGTTGGATAATATTTGTGTGTGCTTTTCGTAGCGTTGTGACTTTTCTTCTAGCATGGTTTTCATTGTCTCGTAGTGCTTTGCGTCGTGGTGAATAATTCTTTAGGCCGTGGTTTTTGTCGCGTCGTAGTGTTTTTCGTCGTGGCGTATCATTGTGCATTGTGTGATTTTACGTTTTGTCGAGTCGTATAATCCTTCGTATTGTGTTCGTTGCATTGTACTTCAATTCATGCTCTTTCACATGGAATAAAGAATTTCGTGAACTAATTTCAAGAAATCACCGCAGAAGCTCCATAAAGTAGAAAGAATATTAATACATGGCTTCAAAATCTTTCTTTCTTTAAGCAACTTAAGATCTAGATATTAGCCGAAAAACAGTATAAAAAAATCGTGTATGATGCTAAAAAACCCAGCAAAACGCAATGTATTTTGCAATCATGCTCAACATAAAAGAAAACAATTACCCTGAGCTAGCTACCACGAAAATGAAAATGTCCACTTTTACTTTCCTCTGGTGTCTGGTTCTGCCCAATACAATACAATGAACAGTAATCAACCAGAATTAAAACTCATATCAAATATTTTTCCAGTTTTCCTTCGTTTCGTTAAACTCCATAAAAAATAGGCAGCAGGAATTGTGATTTCATATTAAATTTGTACCATTACGATACCGCAACGAAGAGAGAAATGTCACGACAAAGACTATTACGATAAAAGTAAAGTACGACAATAACACGCTGTGGCGAAAACTGTTCGCCGCGACGAAGAGTATTACGACGAAACGTAAAACCAAATAACGAATGCTTTACGACACAACAAGACCAAACACGAATTTTATCCCACAAATAACTCCATACAAATCTAAGTCCCGCGTAAATTTCTGATAATTAAAAGTAGTTAAATATTTTAATTTAGCTGTACTTTAACAATTTTGAAAAAACTTGTCAAACTTGTACGTTAATATTTCACTCTTAAGGTAGTTAAATCACACTTACCACATCTTCAGATGGAGCTTGCCAAATACCACTATTTCTTGAAGTAGTTGATTCATTTCGAGATGGGAGAGAGTCTAGGGAGCAAGCAAGAACTTTATTTTACTTTATTGTCGAAAATTATTAAATTTAGTTCATTAAATAAACAGCGGTTTGAACCTACCTTGACGTTCTAGGAGGCTTTCGCTTTTAAAATCATCGGTCATGTCTATTGGATTTGAGATGAAGTTGCTTTTGCCATTCGAAGGAGGAATTTTTTGGGACATTTGACCCAATGCCCCACAGCGCATTTCAATATCCAAAGGATAGGGTCGTCTTGGATCGCCTACAAATAAATACTTTTTCACTCAGAGCAGGATTTACGCTTTTATTGGTATATATTTTAACGTTTAAACAGATTTTCTAAAATTTAATTTGCTTGTACTGAAAATGAGCCTTTTAACATACCTAAAGCAGGCACTTTGAGAGGAAATTTGTTTTGGTTTTAGACTGGTGTCCGCTTTGATCTTACATTTCTTCATATGTATGAACTTATTACAGAAAATTTATGTTTTCAAAAATTCCTCAAACTATAGATCAATGAAATTAACGCGGTAAAACAATCGGAAACTCTTGCGCCAATTAAATTATTGTTGTTTTTCAAGTAGTTAACACCAATTGAATTAACGCCATCGGTGGCCAGTATTGTAAAACAGAGTGTGATAAAAAGAACTTGTACAGGAATAGGAAATAGACTTCACAAGATAAACAATACGCTTATAATAACGAATACGTAATTCTTGCATTGCGCATTGTTATTAGATATTGCTGACAATTAAAAAGACTATTAAGCAAACACTTTAAACCCTTCAGGTCTTAATTTTACGATTAGAAAAAAATATTGCAGCCCAGGGCTTTTAATAACCTGGATAATTTTAAAATTAAATCAGATCTGACGTATTACCACAGTATGGTGGCAAAGAGCTGCCAAAAAAAAAAGAAAGCATTTAATAAAAAAAGTAAAATTAAATCCAAATTGGTTGTGAAAACAGTTTAAATTGTTTTAAATTTTTAAATCTAAATAATTTTTAAAACCTTTTTTAAAAATTAATTTTGTTTTGTGACCTGACCGGGAACTGCCATTATATAAATACACTCCCCCGCAGAGCTTGCGCGGGAAAAGTGTAAACAAACATGGCGGTTGTAACAAATGGTTGGCGTTTCAACAACGAGTTGAAAAAAGTCCTTAGCACTTATGTGTTGCAAGGCATGCAGCGAGTCGAGATAATAGACTATATGATGAGAGATTTCTCTAATTACAATCGGAGTCTTAGAACTGTAGATAGACGTTTAACACTTCAATATTTATTACACTGACTATGGAGTTGGCATAAGCAAGGTGACGGCTGCAGTGGAGAATGAGAAGAATGGACCAGGGAAATTGCTAGGATATAGGGCAATTCAAAATAAAATGCGACAAAAATATGATATAAAGGTACCTAGAGAGTTTATGACAAGATGTATGCTATATACCCAGAGAAAGATTGAAAGCTCGTCAACCTGGGTTTAAAATAAAGCGTGCCAAAATATGCTTTACCACCAAATTTACAAATTCCAAACCTAAAATCATAGGCAGTTGGTTTTTGGAATATCTATACGAGACAAGAATGTTACTACCATATTTAAGAATGGATAGAGGTACAGAAACTGGAGTGATGGCAGGCATATCTACGTAATAATAAGGGCGATCTTGCTGACCCAACTGATTCTGTTTACTATGGTCCTTCAACTTCGAACCAGGTATAATTATTTATTTTAAGGTCTAAGAATTTGTAAATTGAGCGCTGGTAGAAAGAGCTGCACGAAAGACTCGAAAAGTACTTCAAGGAGGGAGGGCTTAAACTGGCTTATCACAGAAAATCATTATGATTCCAATAACTCTTGTGACAGACAAATCTTTTAAAAAAATTATTCTCAAAAATGGAACTATAAAGTTATTCTAGAACTATAAAAAGGTGCGTTTATACAGCATTTTTTTAGAGAGCTGCTGGCTTTTATCATGATTCCACTTGTATAAAAAGAATTAGACGATTTTAAGGAAATAGTGTGAAATACCCATCACATACGATGTCAGCAAAATACAATGTTGCCTGAAGAAAAACCTAACCACATTTACGATTTTCCAGAGAGATATGGGTTAGAAGAATGTGGTAAGAACTTTCTCTGTTAACATAAATTGTACACTTTGAAAAAGAACATAATTTTTATATACTATACTATCATTTAACTAGAGGCCCTTAGGCCTTGAGGTCACCGCGACTGAGCTTCCGCTTCAAGATAATAAAATTTACCCACTTTCCTCTGAATAACGATATTAGTTCAAATATCGTCTCACTTCTTATGCTTGGTTTCCACTGCGAGATAGCGTGAGATCATTGGCATATTACTGGGCACGGAGAAAGGAAGTACTATTTCTCAAAAGTTCAAATAAATAGGTATTTGACTTTTCAATTTGAACATTCCCGTTTTCAATTGCGATTGAATTGGGCAGTTCGTCTAAAGCAAGATATTGACTGGTGTAACATAAAGGCTGACGTAAAGATCATTCCCTAGTGTCAAATTACGATCAAGATCCCATTCAGTCCAGTAACGCACAGACGCAATAGAAGGGTAACAGATAGCCCACAAAGCATTGCACACGCATTGGCTACCCGCTGATTCTCCAAATCTAGAATGACCTTGATGAAATAAGCCCATTACTATTTTATCTGGGTTGACAGGCCCGGGGTTGGACTAAACGTCACTAGCCATTAGAAAAGCCAAAGTAATATTTACACAAAAATTGAACAGAATGGAGCTGGCCTTAATATGAGCGAGAAAATTTCTTCAGAAACAGTAGTTCTGAACTGAGCTGAGTGGTTGAACTGAAAGTTCCAATAGCAATGCGATATGCCTAGATCGTAAAAATACAACAAAGTAGAACAGTAAAATTATATAGCTAGCTATATATATTTTTTATATATATTATTTTTTATTGTAAAAAAAATCTATTCTATAAGTTATAAATATGTAAAAGTATATTGTAAGATCAAGGTAGTGTCCAAGTCTGACAAGAGATTAATAAGTAACAAAGTAAACGTGTGTAAACAAGTAACCAAGTAAACCGTTGTTCTTTCGCTTGACCTATAAGAAAAGAAGAAAAAAAATTACACAATACTTTGTAAACAAAGGGAAGAAACTTTTGCAAGAAGGAAAATTTGCGAAAATTAGGGACCATCAAACGCTCCATTTTCGATTTCACAATCCAAATTAATGCCCCATAAAGTAAATTATGAGGATAATGCTACTAAATATATCAAGACCGTATTCAAGAGAAAAAATACTCATACTAAAGAAGAACTACTTTGTTCATCACTAACATACTGCCAAGCGGCTCCCAGTTCTGGGGACCGCGGATGGAATCCCGCTCACTGCTTGGCAGTATGTTAGTGATGAACAAAGTAGTTCTTCTTCAATATGACTTACACGCATTATACATTGTATTAGGAGCGAAGCAGATTTTCACCAAGAACTTCATTATTTTGAAAATGACAGACAAAAAGTCTGATGGCTGATAATGTATTTTTACCGATAAATTCTACGGTCCTGTACCAAAATTTTAAATCTGCTATGAAAAACTGTGTTTTTGAAATATCCACCATCTTTGAAAGTCTTTTTGTAAATTGGGACAAAAACTCGAAATTGGCAAATATATAATATTTAAAATCTTAAAAATGGAATTATTTTTGCCAAAGGCCAATTTTCAATTTTTTGACAGAAATTAATTTTTGCGGATCGGTCACTTTTAGATTCTAAAGTTGCAAAATCCGCCACAATTTATTCCTGCGGTAATTGCAGGAAACATGCCCAGTTATTTCAGCGTGAATATATATATATATATATATATATATATATATATATATATATATATATATATATATATATATATATATATATATATATATATATATATATATATATATATATATATATATATATATATATATATATATATATATATATATATATATATATATATATATATATATATATATATATATATATATATATATATATATATATATATATATATATATATATATATATATATATATATATATATATATATATATATATATATATATATATATATATATATATATATATATATATATATATATATATATATATATATATATATATATATATATATATATATATATATATATATATATATATATATATATATATATATATATATATATATATATATATATATATATATATATATATATATATATATATATATATATATATATATATATATATATATATATATATATATATATATATATATATATATATATATATATATTATATATATTTATATATATATTTAAAGTGATTACTAGCAGTTTATATAAAACGTTTGTAAAAGTTTTTTATACTTTATATGTATACCTGATGATCGCATGATGCGTGAAACTTTAAGTTGTATACAAGTCGTATTTACTTTTTAACCTTACCAATATTATATATATATATATATATATATATATATATATATATATATATATATATATATATATATATATATATATATATATATATATATATTATATATATATATATATATATATATATATATATATATATATATATATATATATATATATATATATATATATATATATATATATACTACTAATAGCATCATTTGGTCGCAAAGTCCAAAAATGAAGCATTTGGTAGACAATACATATTTCTAAAAATTTACGTCACTTATAAGTAAATAATTTTGCGCATCACCTCAAAAACTTTCATTTTGCATGGGGTACGTAAAGGTCTTACCGAGATTAAAAAATACATTGTCATGTCCACCAAATAACGTTGCCTTTCCTAAGAGGCTCATTTGGTAGACACCACCATATATATTATCACTTATAGCATCATTTGGTAGACATGTCTACCAAATGCCTCTATAGTAGTAAATGTATATATTTTGCATAAGTTGTGTCAAATTTAAAAAACAGACTTTTTATGCCAACCAGGCTTTTTATTGCACATGTCAGCACTTTTTGCATTTTGTAGGCTACCTCATTTAACTTAACAAGATTTAGGTGTTTTACTGTCAAAATTTCAAAACCCTTGCAAGGTTACTATTTAATTAATTAATTAATTAACTAACTTTTTTTTATTTATGTTTTTGTAAATTCATCTAATTTTGTAGAAAACTCCCTAAATTGAAACACAGGAAACTTATAACATATATGCGTAATTCAAGTTTGATACGTTTTTGTACATTTATTTTAGTCCAAACATGTTCTTTTATGATGTTTCTTGCTAATAATAACATTCTTCTATAGTAAGAAATTTTTGTTATTTTTAAAATTGTGTTTGTGTTTTACTTTAGAGAGCAAGTTTATTCTTGTAGCTAATGAAAAGAGGCGTGGAAAGGGGTCAGTTTAAAGATGAATATTAAGGAATTCCATGATAATTCACCGGCTCTTTTACTTATCCATCCAGAAAAATACATTTTTTTTGAGTTCTCAAAATTCTCGAGCAAACATAACTAACTGCTTGACCTTTCAGCCTTATCGTGTGAATATGAATCAAATTATCATAATAAACTCACATTTGAACACCTTTAAGCCATTTTTGGCATTTTTTGTTACTAAGAAAGAATTCTAATCTGAAGAAGCATTAATACCATTTTAAAAAAATTGAAACATGAGGAATTACAGCGTGTTTTTTTGTGTTTGCTTGTGGAGTTACTTTTTTTAACTTTTGGAGCAAAAAGAAATTTCAATTTTGCTGGTATAAGTAATAGAATACAAATGTCTCATTATTTTGTATTGTAGCAATAACAAGAGGAATGTGCAATTATTCTTTATTAGTGACTAAATTCAAAAACTTACTCGGCAAAAACTGACTAAATTAAAAAATTTAGTCGGCAAAAAGTGACTTTTTATTTTTGCCGACTAATGTTTTTCCAACTTTTTTGTTCCTGATAAGGTACCCTTGGTTGAACCTTTATCGTAATAATGTTCTTAGTGGAAAATATTTCACTCTTACAAAATAAAATGGAAATGTTAAAATGTTTTTCTTTGTGTTTGTAAGCCATCAGCCGAATTAAGCTTGTGGAATCAGCGCCAAAAGATTGTAAAACTTCATAGTAATCCCTAAGATTAGCAAAGATCACTGGTGCAAAAGTTCCACTAATTAGAGGTATCCCCGTTTTAGAAAGTATATTATTTTCAGGACATTTTTTTGTTAAATAAATTAAAGTTCCCAACTCTACCTCAAACCTCATTTTAAAGTGAATAAAACGGTAGGCCACGATGAGGGACATAAGCTACAAACTAAGGTATTTGGTATAGTAGCTGTGAAATAACTTCATGCTTGTGTTGAGATGAATTGAAATTTCATCTTTAGTTCCATTGATTAGATAGATTAAAAATTAGTTGGGTATATTATAAATAGATCTAAAAAATGTGTCCGCTAAATAAAAACAAACTTGAAGAAGTCCATTTGGTGAATGAAATGGACGGATAATAGTGTGCTCTTTTACAAAATTTTCTTTGAGACGTTGACCGGAGTTTCGCTGGCGTAACCAAGTCTATCCGTGAAAAAGCGCCCGGCTTTTGTAGTGTCCGTTAATTATAAAGAAGCTACAATCAGTAAAGAAAATGCGGTACTTTATTGTCAAAAATCTAAACGGTAAGTTTTTGCGGGGCCAATTTTTAAGGGACTTTATTTTCACGGATAAAATTCACCGGAATGAAAAAATTAACTTTTTGATAATTTCAATATTTGAGTTCGTCATTGTGAGCAATGACCTTAAAAAGGTTGTTCAAAGGTTGTTCATGTAAGACCCCTTTTACGTGACGTCACGCTCGGTTGAGTCCTCACTTCTTTCAAGCTCCTGAAACGCAATGCATATAGCAATTCTCTTTGCCGGCGGGCTGCAACTCTTTGGGGTCGCACTTTTCAAAGCTTTGGCAACTGCACGCGATTCTTTTGTTCGGCGGTATAATAAATAGTTTCGATTTGATACTTTTAAAATATAAATGGCAGTGTCCGCAAACGCGGCTTGTGATTTTGTCCTTGTTACTTCATCTAATGCATCAATTTTGCGTTTCCGTTCATTTTAGTACTTTTTTGGCGTTGTCGGTTTAACTTTAGTTCTCCCAGCTTCTTCTTGAAGCTGTCAAGGTTTTCTTTATGTGTTTTTGTTCCACTTTAAGCATTTTTGGTCAACTGATTGAGTTCTCTCTTCTGATACAATACAACCAACATCTCATTTTCTATGTTAATTTGATTGTTCAGCTTTTTTTGTTTTGTTCGGACGGAGTTTTTTCTGCCAACCTATAATTCTCTCCCTCATCAATTGTGAAAGTTTCCTTAACTTTAGAAGCGGGAGAAGAGGTGGGAGCCGGAACCGGAGTTTTTGATAAATCCGCTGCACCTAAAAAAGCAAAGAAAAGAGGTCCAAATAATATTATTATTCTTATGAAAGATTGTTAATTTAATTCATTGTGAATACAAATGAAATTCGCTTACTTTTCTTTGAAGAGTGTTTCCAAGGCGATAGAATAGTGCCTTTTATAGGCTAAGCAGCATTTCTTTCATGCCTCCATGTTTTAATTAGAGCAATGACTTGAGATATCAGCTCAGGGAAAGATTCCTTTCTCATGTTTTGCCACACACTTTACAATAACAACGTGTTTGTTTTGACAAGCAAATCTGCCTTTATACGCTGTGGAAAATGAAGGCAAATGAAGTCGCCATTTTTACTCCCGAATAAACAGTATGTTCAAAGCCAAAACTATACTGAAATGCATGTTTACAAACGTTCGAATTCTAAACTAAAACACTAATTATTACTATTCCCTATCGACCCCTTATTTACCGTCACGCTACGTCATGAAAAAACGGGAAGATCTATCTACCCGCTAGCATGAAGTAATTATTAAATGGCCCAAAACAGTATCTTAATGTCCACGATATTGCAATTTTTCTTAAGTTCGTTTTTCTTTTCCTTTTTGGCGCTTCCATTTCGCAGCTGCACATGATACAACAAATAATAAATTTTTTATAAATAGTTGATTTGCGAATTTTACAAGTTTCTCCACATGAGAACCTTGTAAAATTTGTTTGTTTTCCTGTTCATTTGTTTCATTTTACGGTTAAAAATAATCTAAGATCAGTTAATTGCACTACTGTAGGCTGTCAAATTCTAACCTTGACCCCAGAGCCTGTTGTCTTCTTTTATATCTGGAAAGCTAGATAAACCATCCCAATAATAATCTTCAGTGAGAAGTTACGCACGATGATAACGATAATTTTGTAAGCTCAGATTAACCAATAAAACATTACATTGTCTTTGTCAGGAAACTTAGACCACGTTTATACGCATACAGGACAAAATCTCTTCCCGGGATGGAACTCGTCCCGGCGTGAAACGAAAAGTGTTTACACGTGAGCCTCAACGAGGGATGAAATCAGCATATTTTCATCTCGGGATGAGTAATCACATCCCGGGATGAAACATTAATTTTGCTAACTTTGCGTATGATAATTTGAAGTGATATTTTTTAATTTGTGAGTAGAAAGGTCAAACGAGAAACCTAGAACGATGGCGCCTGAGAGAAGTAGTGTAATATCACAAATATATCAACAATTTTAACTATAACATCCCTTCTGTTACAGTTGCATATAGTATTATTAATACAACTAGCAGAGTAATATAGAAACAATGTAATTCTTCTGAGGGAAGCTGTTTAGTAGAAACAAAGCATTGACTAGATGTCGAAGAGCAAGATTGAGGTTGGTGGCTCGCCGTTGGCCGTGTAATCCTCACTATTTTCAATCGGCAAAGTTTCCTCCACTTCATTTTCCTTTGCGTCGCTATCAATCAGTACACTCTTTTTTTTTTTTTAACATTTCCTATAAAAAATCAATAATTACCAATTTAAACAGACACCATCATTTTAGCATACAGCAGGCATAACATTAAAATGGCGTGCATTTTTAAAACACTTTCTCGTACAAACACATGAGAACCATAATTAATGCTGGAATAATATTTGAACTCGTATAAATTTAGGATGGAATTTCGTTATTTCATATATAAATTAACGAAGAAAGTTACAACCAACCTCTTCATAATTTTTTCCAAATGCTTTCTTTACTTCTTTGCGTCGATTGTCACAAAAAGAATGATCGGATTCATTTTATAGTTCTTATATTTAAAATGATGTTCAAAAAGTGTGAAAAGTGTACATTCAGCATTCTCATCCCGGAATGAAAAGAATTATTGTGTTTACACTTATTTTTTTACACTTATTCTTAATCTCATCACGAGACACGATTTTACCCTGTCTTTAGGATAGGGATGAAATTTAACGTGATGATCTCATCCCGGGATAAAATTTTATTCCGCTTTAAACATGTGAACATTGTGAAAAGAATTATTGTGTTTACACTTGTTTTTTTTCTTAATCTCATCCCGAGACACGATTTTACCCTGTCTTTAGGATAGGGATGAAATTTAACGTGATGATCTCATCCCGGGATAAAATTTTATTCCGCTTTAAACATGTAAACATTGTGAGGACTTTCAGTAGACACAGAGATGAACTCATCCGCGTACGAAACTCATCCTGGGATGAAATTTAACGTGTGAGCGGCCTCTCAGGAAAGCCATAATTGAACACTTAAAATGTGATGTAGGTCCAGGGATGAAGCAACATTGCGGCTTAAAGTAGTGATTGCCTTCTCGTGTCCAGTGCTATTCTTTCAAAGACCACGAGGCCTAGAGGAGAGAATAACGCAAAATAGTTGATACGATGACAAGAATTTACGATGATGAGAAACTACACGGAATACACACTTTTTTATAAAGACACGAGCCTCAGATGTCAAATTAACCAAAATAAAAAAAGCCTCAATCTTTAAATATTGCTTCTAAAACTGAAACAACCCGAGTCTAAATATTGCCATGAAATGAGGACATTCCAGGATACGAATTTCTTTACAATGATTTTTAAAACGAAATTCCTCTTGAAATGTAATCCAGGAATAAGAATATATAGAATTATTGCACAAAAATAGTACTCATTTTGTATCTCTTACGTACCGCGTTGTTGTTATTATTAAACATCTACTGTTGATATTGGTGGATCTAAAAAAATAGTTATAATTTCTTCTCCGATTTTTTAATTCGAGAAAGTAAAAAAGATGAAAGTGTTTTTCTTTCGCACCTATTAGGCATATCTTCCGTCTGCGTAGTCGTAACTTGCATTACATTAGCAATTCCGCCATTTTAAAGGCAACGTTTTCAAAAAAGCGTGGACATGTGATGAGAAAATTTATATTTTAATAAAATGTTTTGACTTCTTTCGGAGATACGAGGTCAAACACAAACTAACACATGATGAATTTATTATTCACACTAGATGGAAGGTCCTCTATACGCTCAGGGGACACATTTGCAGTTGCCTTATTTTGATTTCCATTTCCGCGAAAGTTTCTTACATAACACATTCAATATTCTAATGACTTGAAATGCGTGTATTTAATGCAAAAATGTATTTTATTAATACACAACGTTTGTCTGTTTTCTTTCTTCCAAGTTATGACTGAAAATACTGAACTAGACCAAAATTCGGACTTACAAAAGAGAAGGTTTTCTCAAAATTGCTGAAATTCGAAAGAAAGTACAAAGGTAAAAAAAATGTTTATCTGTCTGTGACAACCAAAGTGAAAATGTTCTTTTTCCTTTGAAGTTTCCAAAAAATACATGTCTCAAATTTTAATCGACAAAGAAAACGTTGCCACGTGAATAACAGTAAGTCAAAGATAAATTTTAGGACTCCACTAGTTTTCCAGAAAATGTTCACAAATTTGTTTCACTAAACAATGCGCGTTACTTGCAACAACAGCAATCCCCGTCAAGAAGAAGCAAATTGGCCGTTACAGGCGAGCAAACCACGAAACAGACTAGCTCTATTTATAAGGAAAATGCAAATTTAAACTCATTGTAAACTTTTATTTATTCATAAGTAAAGCTATATAATAATAGTTGCATTCTGTTTGTGTCACATAAAAGGGTCATAAAACAGCAATCTCATGATAGGTGAAAATCTGAGCACAGGCTCATACCGGCGCACCCGTGGGTTCTTCCACAGGCTAACGAATAGTTCTATTTATATTAAACATAACCTTCCGATTCAACAGATAATTTTCCAAAGTAAAACTTGGCACTAACTGGATAGCTACTTAATCAAATAATTCGAAACTTTAAAGTTGGACGATTAACTCTTTGCTTATTGTAAGTATATTTCATATGCATAGATATGTTACATTGATAATGCGTTGCATTAATATTTTAAGTGTCATTGATAATTAAATATAGCTTGGTTTCCAATAAAAGTTATAACTTGTGGTGAACTGCACGCGTTTTCAATTTAGTCGTAACAATGACAGTTGTAAGTATTAGATTATACCGCAACATGCAATTTTTGTCTGATTGTCCACCAAATGCTGCATTTTTTAGCCTATAATATTTGATATTGTGCAATAAAAGCGCATTATTTCACTTATTGACCACCAAATGCTCAATTTTTGTATATATAGATGTTTTAAATATCAAAAAATCCCGTCAAAATACACTATTTCACTTAGTGTCCACCAAATGCTGCATTTTTGTTGATATAAATTTTAAGTTATTAGATAGTACAGCAAAATGTAATTTTCCTCTGATTGTCTACCAAATGCTCCATTTTTCAGCCTATAATATTTGATATTGTGCAATAAAAGCGCATTATTTCACTTATTGCCCACCAAATGCTCAATTTTTGTATATATAGATGTTTTAAATATCAAAAAATCCCGTCAAAATACACTATTTCACTTTGTTTACATAAATTTTGAAGTATTAGATTATACCGCAACATGCAATTTTCGTCTGATTATCCACCAAATAATGCATTTTTGTGCCTATAGTTTTCAAAATTGTGTTATAACGCCGCAATTGTCCACCAAATGCTGCATTTTTGTTCATATTAATTTTAAGTTATTAGATAGTATGGCAAAATGTAATTTTTCTCAGATTGTCTACCAAATGCTTTAATTTTGTGCCTATAATTTTTGATTCTGTAACAAAACCACATTTTTTCACTTAGTGTCCACCAAATGCTGCATTTTTGTTTAAATAAATTTTGGAGTATTAGATTATACCGCAACATGCAATTTTTGTCTGATTTTCCACCAAATGCTGCATTTTTGTGCCTATAATTTTTGATTCTATGTAATGAAACCACATTTTTTCACTTAGTGTCCACCAAATGCTGCATTTTTGTTTATATAAATTTTGAAATGTTAGATTATACCGCAACATGCAACTTTTTTCTGATTGTCCACCAAATGCTGCATTTTTATGCCTATAATTTTTAAAATTGTCTTATAACGCCACAATCTATTATCCATTGTCCACCAAATGCTGCATTTTTGTTTATATATAATTTTGAAGTATTAGATTATACCGCAACATGCAATTTTTTTCTGATTGTCCACCAAATGCTGCATTTTTATGCCTATAATTTTTGAAATTGTCTTATAACGCCACAATCTATTATCCATTGTCCACCAAATGCTGCATTTTTGTTTATATATAAATTTTGAAGTATTAGATTATACCGCAACATGCAACTTTTTTCTGATTGTCCACCAAATGCTGCATTTTTTAGCCTATAATATTTGATATTGAGCAATAAAAGCGCATTATTTCACTTATTGACCACCAAATGCTCAATTTTTGTATATATAGATGTTTTAAATATCAAAAAATCCCGTCAAAATACACTATTTCACTTAGTGTCCACCAAATGCTGCATTTTTGTTGATATAAATTTTAAGTTATTAGATAGTACAGCAAAATGTAATTTTCCTCTGATTGTCTACCAAATGCTCCATTTTTCAGCCTATAATATTTGATATTGTGCAATAAAAGCGCATTATTTCACTTATTGCCCACCAAATGCTCAATTTTTGTATATGTAGATGTTTCAAATATCAAAAAATCCCGTCAAAATACACTATTTCACTTTGTTTACATAAATTTTGAAGTATTAGATTATACCGCAACATGCAATTTTCGTCTGATTATCCACCAAATAATGCATTTTTGTGCCTATAGTTTTCAAAATTGTGTTATAACGCCGCAATTGTCCACCAAATGCTGCATTTTTGTTTAAATAAATTTTGGAGTATTAGATTATACCGCAACATGCAATTTTTGTCTGATTGTCCACCAAATGCTGCATTTTTGTGCCTATAATTTTTAAAATTGTCTTATAACGCCACAATCTATTATCCATTGTCCACCAAATGCTGCATTTTTGTTTATATATAATTTTGAAGTATTAGATTATACCGCAACATGCAATTTTTTTCTGATTGTCCACCAAATGCTGCATTTTTGTGCCTATAATTTTTGATTCTATGTAATGAAACCACATTTTTTCACTTAGTGTCCACCAAATGCTGCATTTTTGTTTATATAAATTTTGAAATGTTAGATTATACCGCAACATGCAACTTTTTTCTGATTGTCCACCAAATGCTGCATTTTTATGCCTATAATTTTTAAAATTGTCTTATAACGCCACAATCTATTATCCATTGTCCACCAAATGCTGCATTTTTGTTTATATATAATTTTGAAGTATTAGATTATACCGCAACATGCAATTTTTTTCTGATTGTCCACCAAATGCTGCATTTTTATGCCTATAATTTTTGAAATTGTCTTATAACGCCACAATCTATTATCCATTGTCCACCAAATGCTGCATTTTTGTTTATATATAAATTTTGAAGTATTAGATTATACCGCAACATGCAACTTTTTTCTGATTGTCCACCAAATGCTGCATTTTTTAGCCTATAATATTTGATATTGAGCAATAAAAGCGCATTATTTCACTTATTGACCACCAAATGCTCAATTTTTGTATATATAGATGTTTTAAATATCAAAAAATCCCGTCAAAATACACTATTTCACTTAGTGTCCACCAAATGCTGCATTTTTGTTGATATAAATTTTAAGTTATTAGATAGTACAGCAAAATGTAATTTTCCTCTGATTGTCTACCAAATGCTCCATTTTTCAGCCTATAATATTTGATATTGTGCAATAAAAGCGCATTATTTCACTTATTGCCCACCAAATGCTCAATTTTTGTATATGTAGATGTTTCAAATATCAAAAAATCCCGTCAAAATACACTATTTCACTTTGTTTACATAAATTTTGGAGTATTAGATTCTACCAAAACAATCAATTTTCGTCTGATTGTCCACCAAATGCTGCATTTTTGGGCCTTTATTTTTTAAAATTGTGTTATAACGTTGCAATTGTCCACCAAATACTGCATTTTTGTTCATAAAAATTTTAAAATATTATATAGTACCGCAAAGGGTAATTTTCCTCCAATTGTCTTCCAAATGCTCCATTTTTCAGCCTATCATATTTGATATTGTGCAATAAAAGCGCATTATTTCACTTATTGCCCACCAAATGCTCAATTTTTGTATATATAGATGTTTTAAATATCAAAAAATCCCGTCAAAATACACTATTTCACTTAGTGTCCACTAAATGCTGCATTTTTGTTTACATATATTTTGGAGTATTAGATTATACCGCAACATGCAATTTTTTTCTGATTGTCCACCAAATGCTGCATTTTTGTGCCTATAATTTTTAAAATTGTCTTATAATGCCACAATCTATTATCCATTGTCCACCAAATGCTGCATTTTTGTTTATATATGATTTTGAAGTATTAGATTATACCGCAACATGCAATTTTTTTCTGATTGTCCACCAAATGCTGCATTTTTATGCCTATAATTTTTAAAATTGTCTTATAACGCCACAATCTATCATCCATTGTCCACCAAATGCTGCATTTTTGTTGATATAAATTTTAAGTTAGATAGTACGGCAAAATGTAATTTTCCTCAGATTGTCTACCAAATGCTTCATTTTTGTCCCTATAGTTTTTGATTCTATGTAATAAAACCACATTTTTACTTAGTGTCCACCAAATGCTGCAGTTTTGTTCATATAAATTTTAAAATGTTAGATAATACGGCATAATATAATTTTCCTCTGATTGTCTACCAAGGCTCCATTTTGGAGCCTATACTTTCTGACACATCTGACAAATTAACCATACTTATAATTTTTGACTTTGTGTAAAAATTATGGTTTTATTACACAATGTCAGAAGATTTAACCAGGAAATGTGCAAAATAAAAACACGTAGAGCTAAAGGACTACAAACCACTCACCACAACTACCATAAGCAGCACAAACTGAAAATACTTCCTATTTTACGACACTAGGCATTAGTCCAATTAGTGAAAAGAGTGGTGTTCTCAGCAAGAAAACAACTTACTATAATAAATCACAACTGGGAAGAGATCCCAATGCTCACTCCAATGTGTTGCCTACGAACAGCAATAACATTATGGCTTCCTTCGAAATGTCTTCTGTGCATCTAAGGTACATGAACTCCTGCACAGAGTTAATGCATAAAAAGTTAAAGAAGACTATTTTTCTTGGTTCGCTGGGGCATTATCCTTCACTAACATCAACAAGTAAAACCAATTTGAAATAGAGTGTTCGTTGCCCATTACAATTTCTCATCATTATAGTTTGTTCAATTATCGTAAGAAAAGATAACATGTACATCTTCCAATCTCCGATACCAACACAACATCATCAACCTTGAAGGAGCGTTTATAGTTCCGAATATTTTTTCCTTGTCCTAAAATTTGTAAATAGCCGTTTCGCCGTGGAAAACAATAAATGCTGTATGCATGGCTTTTTGAAAATGTGGAAATTCGACAATAACACGCATTTATTAATCGTCTTTGTGCGCGTTTAAATTTATTTGTTGAGGCAATGGTGAGAAGTTCCAGATTGGCAGATATTTTTTACCTAGGCAACCGATACTTTATTGGGAACACAAATTTGGAGTTCAGCCTAGGTGAAAATATCTGGCAATCTGGAACTTCTCACCATTGCTCGCTTAGTGTCTTGTTTTTTTTCCATTATGATGTTCTATTTTTCTGTCCATAATATTTAGTTTGAAAAGAGAGAAAACTGTCATTTAGTTAACATTTGTCAAGATCCAGTTTAAGACCGTGCTGAAATATTAATTGTATATTACAAAAATTAGAAAGCAATTCAACGCGACAGCAAGATCTCTGTCATTTGTTACTTGTAGCTTGAAGATTTAGTACGTGGTTTAGTCTAATCCAGTTTTGACCGACAGACGGACAATGACAATTATTATAGAAACTAAACCAGTGAATCGGCGGTATATGCCAGATTGAGCGCTTTAATTAAAATAACTCCAATGATATAAGCAATAGACTGTGGCTACGCCTTTAAACTAAAGCAGTGACAAAACAGTTTTATTAAGTTTAATTTTTAAAAATTAATAGACACTGACCTTATTTTTATATTTATTCTCTCTGTTATATCCCAGTTTTTTTAAAAGTATTTAACAGTAAAATGGATAAAATATTTGAGATCCTCACCAAAATTATAATAAAGTGTGAAATTTTCAAGACAATAATGCATATAAATAATCTGTTATAGCAGTTTGTTTGATAATTTTGAAGTTACGCTCGTAAGCGTTTAAAAGTTATGCTCGTAAGCGGTTTGACTGTGACAATAACGTCGCCAAAGTAGGAAATTTTGAATATCAAACAAGTTACTGCATTTTAATTTACCTATACTGAGTTGTAGATAAGAAAAATATTGGTAAATTAAAGTTTTAAAAACATGAAATTAGGAATTATTTATCGTATATATACAACCTTGTTTTTAATAAAAGCACAGGCTACGCAGCTAGTGTTGTTACTCCGTTTAGATTTATTTCGTGGAAAAGTTTGAATGTTTAAAGCCATGGCCTATTTAAATAAAAATATAGACTAGCTACGTTACAAAATTAACTGTAGAATCTGCATTCAACAAGTTTGGTTAATAAAAAGTGAATGTATTTTAGTAGAGTTTACCATAGATAGCGCGTCATTTAAAAATAATCAAAAAAGAAACAATAAAATTGGTTAGAACAACATAGTACAGTTGGCTTAGTTAGTTGAATATTTTCTGCTTCCGCATGATCAACGTTTTAAACCAAAATCTTATATTTGATTTGATTTGCTTAAGATTTATACATGATTTAAAAAACCGTGATGAAACGCTGAACATGTCAAATTTATCAAAAACAAATATTACAAAAGTAAAGGTCTTGAAACGTAAAAAGGTCAAAACAAGGATATATGTCCTCTTCAAATGGTTCTATAGAAGAGTTGCTTTTTCCGGACGTTTATTTAAGTAACTGAAATGTATTAAGTTCAGTTCAAGTTGCTTAATTTATTTCTGTGACTAAAACAAAAGTGAGATCTTCGAAGCTAGTTGAAAAAATTTAGGTCAGGTTAGGTTTTTATAAAGGCATCTTTCTGAGCTAGAAATATTTGTACTTAAAACATTAACGGCAAATTAAGTATTAAGTAGAGAGCTAAAAATTAAAAGTAGTGACGATGTCCTGACCCATCTTCTACTTTGAATTCATTTATTCAAAAACTCGCATAACGACAATGGTTAACAGTTAAAATTTGTGACCCTTTTTCAAACAACGGGCGCACGCGCTTATAGTTAGGCTGTCCAATCTTTTAATGCTCTGGTCCACCTTTCAAGGCAGCGATCTGTTTACAAACGGGAGGACCAATCGTTAAGCTAGCCTATACAGAGTCTCGGAAGGATCCATAGGTGATATTGTATTTAAGCAATTTTATCGATAAATGTCCGAATAAAAAAATAAAAAAATTACAAACTAACAATAATTCCCTAAAGAATAAAGTAATTTAAATGCAAGTTCGATTTTTGCAGTTAAGGGGGCAATTTAACACTATTCAGTCTGGGAATATTTCAATCATGTTATGACTAGGAAGAGTCAAATTAAATCCCATTTGGCACATAGTGTACGTCAGGAAAGGAACAAAATAGGAGCAAAACTTTGTTACTTATGTGAGCACATTTTTTGTGAAGCATGAAATACCAAATACAAAATTGCACGAAAATCCGATTTTCCAGGATTTTGGGTTAAATCCAAAAATATTAAAAATTGGATTAAGCACGTCTTCAATATTTTCGGAATATTTTCCCTTGATGAACTAAAGTTGTGATGTAAGTTTCATGTTCTAAGGATTATCCTATCTAAGATTATCAAATTTTCCCGATTATGATCTTAAGGGGTAGTTTTAAGTAATAGACAATATCCAAGGGTTTGAAAGGTCTTAGACCTAACAAAATAGCATGTGATTGCCTAATAGATAAATATAAAAAGACTCAATAAGTATCAGAGCAAAAACGAGTTCTTAGAAAAAACCCAACAGGATGGGGTGGAATACGCCCAGCATAAATGTATAAAGTATATATTTTCAAGTGGAAGCCATAAACAAATAACGGGAATGTTAATATTCTTTTTACCATGCTATAGTATTAAGACACTGTTTAGGGCGAAGTTGATTCCCATTTATAGGTACCAGGCTTCCATGAAAGTTGAAATATATGCCGTGTCTACCAAATGATGACGCATTTGACTTTCGCATATATACAACAACCATTTTTAAAAGTGATATTTCTCAGCAGCCAAAGACCTAATAGAGTTCAAATTTTTGGTGTTAACAGAGTACTTGGTGCAGAAGAAGGTGGCATAAAAGAAAATTGCTTTTTATCAGAGCAAAAACGAGTTATTAAAAAAAACCCAACAGGATGGGGTGGAATACGCCCAGCATAAATGTATAAAGTATATATTTTTAAGTGGAAGCCATAAACAAATAACGGGAATGTTAATATTTTTTTTACCATGTTATAGTATTAAGACACTGTTTAAGGCGAAGTTGATTCCCATTTATAGGTACCAGGCTTCCATGAAAGTCGAAATATATGCCGTGTCTACCAAATGATGACGCATTTGACTTTCGCATATATACAACAACCATTTTTAAAAGTGATATTTCTCAGCAGCCAAAGACCTAATAGAGTTCAAATTTTTGGTGTTAACAGAGTACTTGATGCAGAAGAAGGTGGCATAAAAGAAAATTGCTTTTTTGTCTACCAAATGCTAAATATATATATATAAATATTTTGGTGGACACGAAATTGTCTACCAAATGACCGTGTCTACCAAAGGTTGCATTTTTTGGCACAAATTGTCTACCAAATGCGGCCATTACATATATATATATATATATATATATATATATATATATATATATATATATATATATATATATATATATATATATATATATATATATATATATATATATATATATATATATATATATATATATATATATATATATATATATATATATATATATATATATATATATATATATATATATATATATATATATATATATATATATATATATATATATATATATATTGTGCAATATTATGCGATTTTTACATGTATGGCAACAGGGGCACGAAGGCATTAGTGTCTACTGAATCAAAATGTATTCATTCAAGATGACGGAGAGAGTTGTGTGCACTACTACGAGCTTTGAAAGCAGTTTCACAAATAAAATAAATAATCACAGATGCAAAACTTGCTACACAAATATCAGGGTGCGAAATTGGCCAGACAACTTCGATTTTAACTGTAAAATACGATCGTTATCTCTCCTGTCTCTGGGCCCAAAGCGATATTTTTTTTTGTCATGCATATTAACGTCGAAAAGATCAACCCCCACCCTCCTAACGTCGAATCGATACAGGAGAGATATATTTGATAAAACGATCGTATTTTACAGTGCTCGGATCTTGTCTGTTTACGAGCAGAAGAGAGAGGGACCTTCCATGTAGCATCAAACAAACTATATTTGGTCAGAATGTACTTCCGTCATCATGATGGCAGAGCGTGCTGGTGGGGGTTTTTAAAGTAACGTCGAATCAACGCTTAGTTTGGCAATATGAGCATATGGATGCCTACCCTAAACGAAGATGGCAATTTTTTTGCCCGCCCATCACATTTTCATATGCAAAAATGACACGAACCGAACATTTTATTGATGTCGGCTTTAGCAGTTAGGACAGTAGGTCATTAACTAGCTATATTTTAGTTAATATATAGCTAGCTAGCTTATTATATGCAGCACGACTGGCAAAAATTAGAAACCTGTTGAGGTTTGGGAATACTTAAATGCATTAACGGTAGCTACCTAATAGCTAGCTAGCTATAAAACAATAAATAGATAAGTAGAATAACTTGCCTTGAAAATGGTCAGCGAACAACAAAACCAGTGAGATCTTCAGTGTACGGAGACGTAACTACCAGTCGGACAGCCAAAACCAGAAATATATTTTGTTTTATTTATATTTTAGCTGTATTTCAGATCTGATCAGATCAGTTTCTTTCTTTTAAAATGTCGTTTGGTTCTGGTAACTCATGATTCCAGCATCCTGATTGGCTGATGAGTGGAAAACGGCCTTTGGATTAAGTAGGCGGTAATAAGGTGATCGGGAAGCTGACTAGGGACGGACAGAATTAATTAATTAATCTGTCTTTTAGGTTTTCAAGTAACAGAAGAGGAGCAAAAGAATGTTGCAGAATTGTCAAATGTATTGCAGTATGGCAATGATTACTTGCATCCTGACTTTTGGAAACAATGTGAACAGATTTTGATTTGATTAGACCCCACAGACTATGTAAAAGCATATCTATTTATTAAGTATGAATATAACAAAAAAACTAACTAAAAATGTTGACTAGTATTTATTTATAAGAAATCCCTAGCTGATGCTTTCTGTATCTCTAAAATTAAGACTCTTTGATACTCCAAATGCAATCTCAGTTAAGTCATATTTAACTGCGGTCAGTTACAGTGCTAACATAACAAAGATATGAAACATAAAATATAAAAATAAGTTACTGTAATTATTCCAGTCCAAGTGCTCTACAATATTCATTGCAGGTGTGATAAGCCACAGAATTTACACATGCATGAACGCATAGGTTGCCCATGCAAAATACAAGTTCTTTTTGCTCAATATAATCTACGGCTGTCGCTATTTCTGGATCAAAAAGTGTATGCCCTGATCCTTGAATATCAAGTAAGATTAATTGTTTTTTTAGACTTTTAGAAAAATGGGCCAAGCATTCTGCTTTGCGAACCAACTCGTCCTTTTCTTCATCAATACTACCATCATTAGTCCACATATAAAGTCTTCAATCATTAGAAACTTATTATCACTAATCTTTTTTCCTAGCTTGGCTTTGTTGTAGGAAAGCGTTTTTCCAAAAATTTTATGTATTTCAGGACTTAAGCTCAATCTTAGCTGGTCAGCAAAATTATATGCTAATTCATGCTTTTGAATAGATTTTCTTGCTAATGTTTCAGGAGATTCTTTTACTTCCAAATGTTCATTAAGTTCATCCATGGATTTAATAGTAACTCCAAAAATCTCTTTAAAACATACTCTTTCCCTTCACACCTGCATTTATAAACCTTTCGAAAACCTCCCTGCCCAAGTGGTGTTTCTTCAATACAGAAGTGGGATATTTTGAGTGCGCTCCATGACATTTTGTGTATGTCAGATTCATACACAAACTTTTTGGTGCCGTATGTTTTGTGTTGGATTTCGTCTTGTGTGTTAATGCCACTGATTTTGCTGGCATTCTGCTTGTGGCGTTTACACTTATAGCTTTAAACGGACTTCGTTGATATACTGCACTAGAGAATAACTTTGAAGTAGATGAAAATGCACCATAACTTCTTTCTGAACTATCCTTCACAAATCGTACAAAAAGTTTTTGAAAGTCTGTGAAATGGGACAATTTTGTGCATGAGGGCCCATTCTGTGATGCTAGGATATCACATGACATTCCTGTAGGTAATTCACTATAAAAATGCTTGTGACAAGCCTTCTTAATATTATCAAGACTAATTTCGTCGTAATCATATTCCACAAACACTTGGGGCCCAACTTTCCTGTATTTTTTTATGGCAACATCAGACGGATGGCTATCAAGTTGCTGCACAATCATTTCCTTAAATCTGATAATGTTAGCTCCTAGATCAACCTTTTTCTCCTCTCGTTCATTGCTAGTTCGCTTTAATCTTTTACCCTTCATCATAGCTGCAAAGTTTGCCCAATCTTCTCCCATTCTTCGCATAACGTTTGTTGTTGTTTTCGGCCATGTTTTGTTATCCTTGTTACATCGGATTAAACACCTTATACCTAAACCCTATTTTGGCAATGCCTGGCCACGAGTCAAATCAATTTAATGTTTTTAAAACATGATTTCAAATCAATTAAAAACAAATTCGATATTAATTAGCTTTGACAGCTCTCGGCCAAGGGTGAAGATTCAATTTAAAGTAAATTTGTTTTTATTTTTCAAATTATATTGAATTTTTATTTTAATTTTAAAATTACATTTAAAATTGAATTGTTTTGAATATTTAATTTTTTTTTTATTAATGGCAACTCTCGGCCACCACAGTATTATTGGGAAAATCAATGCTGAAGGAAATTCCAAAACAAAAACCTCGAATATTATGGTAGCTAACCTGTATTTTCAATTTATTACTTTTTTAAATTACATATCACTAAATCAAAATTACAAATTTTACATAATAGTACTCAAATAAGGAAAAAGCGTTCACACTGTTTTTACCAGCAACGCTGTTGTTAACGCACAGCGCTGAAATATTCAACCTACATTTTAAAATTGAGCCTGCTTTCGAGTAAGAAATTGTAGGCAACTAGATTGTTTTTTTCTGAATTTTCAAGCATCCAAGATTTTAAAGCTGTTATGGGTTATTAAAAAAATTATCCAGGTTTGAGCCTACTAACGAATTCCGAGACAAGTTATATTTTAAGGCAGTTACGGTGCCTTTCCAAGGACCAAGGTATCCCCGTAGTATAAAAAACTCAGACAAAATTACGGCTACAACATTTTCAAACTTGACTTCAGTCTCCGACCACAGGCAATGAACAACTGGGATTTTGTGAAAAGTCTCCAGCCTGGGTGAAGCAAGGAGCTAAGAAAACTAGGAAAACAAAACACTCTCCTAGTCCTCATTCTGACAAGTCTTGAGATGACGTCAGCGAAAGCTTTTCATCATCATTCCCGGCTTAACGTCCGTTTTCCATGCTAGCATGGGTTGGACGGGGAATATTAATGACACTCTTGCAATCTGATCTAGACTGTGTTAGATCTAAACTCAACTTCCTCTGTATCAAGTCTGTCCTTATAACCTCCTGCCAAGTCTTTCTCGGTCTGTCTGTGGGCTTTGCCCCAGGAACTATAAAGTCTCTACACTTTCTTACCCAATTATCTCCCTCTATTCTTTCCAAGTGCCCCAGCCAATTCAATCTTCTTATCTGGATAACATCCTTAATTCTACGGATACTTAGCTTGCTTCTTAGCTCTGAACTCTTTCTGTCTCTCAGACTGGCATTACACATCCACCTAACCATTGTCATATCATTCCTTTCTAAACGGTCAAGATCTTCCTGCTTCACTGCCCATGTCTCACTACCGTACAACATAACACTTCTTACACAGGCCTCATACAACCTACCTTTTACCTTAATTGACAAGACTCTGCTAGTCAACAAAGGAAGTAACTCTCTGAACTTTTTCCAAGCAGAACCTATCCTGCAAGTAACACTTCTTCCAACACCCCCTTCACTGCCCAACATATCACCTAAGTAACAGAAGTTCTCAACTATCTCTAACGAGCCACTGTTGTACATCATTGAAGCTGGAAATACTTCATTCTCTACAATCTCACCTTTGCAACGCTTGCATACAAACTGAATGTCAGCTCTTAACCTTCCAACAATACTACTGCACTTCTTATGTACCCAATGCTTGCAAGTCTGACAAAAAATTGAGTTACTACCAACCCTTTTCCTGCAAGCTCCACAAAGCCACTTTCCAACTACAAGGTCACACTTCCAGCTTAGAATCAAGTTCTTCTGAAGAAGAATCCCAGCATGATGATAGTGACGAGGAACAGGAAAAATCTGCTAAAATTCCTCGTTTTCGAGCAACATCGTCGGAAAAAAAAAGTGAAAATTACCATAAAATATGGCTAGGTATGTAAACAAACACTTCAATAAATACATACCTGAAAAGGATCTGGAGGACTCCATTATGGATCAGAATCCAGTCCCTAGCAATGCCAGACATAAAATTCCGCTAGATGACTCTTTAATAGATGTAATGATTGACGAAAACAAAGTCAAGGATTTGAATCAAACTTACAGAAAATCTAGTGTCTTACAATCTATGGGACCGCTGACAAGTTTGGTACGTTTTAGAATCTGCTAATATGTCATCTGGGGATAATAAAGCTATTCCTCTAGAAAAACTTATTACAGGTGTTGAAAAATCTATTTTGTTGGTTGGACAAGCTGTCCAAGGAATATCCAATGCCAGAAGACAAAACGTCTTGGGCAGTGTTTTAAATGACCCACGCAAAGCCAAACAAACTCTCAATGAACATGCAACGCTATTACGAAAAGAAAAGATTAATGTATTTGGCTCAAAATTCCAAAAGCGTGTTATTCTAGCAGGAAAATCAAGGCACAATCATGGCTTAAAGGGTCAATGATATAATTGTCCAAAGATGCAGATATCAAAGGAACAACAATGACTCAAGAAGAGGTTACAAAAATCAATTAAACAACAGAGGAACGTATCAGAACGCCTATAAATACCAAAAGCAAAATTCAGCAGGTATTCCTATACTACTGCATTCCTGCTACAGCATAATACCGAATCTCCTGGCGGAAAAAGGACTTTCCAAGAGTTCATTAAGCCAAAAGAAAAGTTATTTTGTTGTCAAATGATTCAAAAAGTTCCTCTGGCAGGACGACTGCGTCATTTTCTAGGAAACTGGAAAAAATTTACATAAGACAAAAATATTTTAAAAATTGTCCAAGCATACAAAATTCCTTTTCTTTCCCAACCAACTCAGAGACGGACTCCTGGTCAAGTAGTACCAGGAGATCAATTACATCTTGTAGATCAGGAGATTTTAAGTATGTTGGAAAAGGGAGCGATTCAACAAGTTTTTTCTGCATGCAATCAATTTCTAAGTAGTCTATTTCTAGTGGGGAAAAGGATAGGGGATACAGACCGGTCATAAATCTAAAGGATCTAAACACCTTCATACCATACAAGCACCCCAAAATGGAAAACTGGTTTGTTGTGAAAGAAATAATGCAAAAAGGGGACTTCATGTGCAAATTGGACATAAAGGATGCTTACTTCTCGGTTCCTCTAGACAAGCAGTCTCAAAAATATGTTCGTTTTCAATGAAACTTACATTGTACATTCTTCTATTTTGTTTTTCCTGTGTCAGAATAATGTTATCCAATAAAAATATATATTAACGTCCCTATTCAAACTGGGTTTTAGTGATATGCGATGAGGGTTAAGAGAATACAGTATTAGATCTTACTTCGATTTAATTCATAAAATCCGAATTACATTTTAGGCCTTTCAGGCCCCTTAAGTAATTCTCTAATTATCAAAATAAATACAGGAATCAGAAATTTTGGAGTGTTGTTACAACTTTCACATCATCGTTTTTTTCACAAGAACTTTTAAAGGTTTTTGCTTGATGAAATCTCCTTCGCCTTTTAGTTTATTCTTTAGAATAGTTTAACAACAGGTTTCATAGTTGCAGTTCATTGTAGTTTTCGTGATTAAAACAAGGTTAAAAGTTCCTATCTAGAATCAATTAAACACATTACCATTCCTTCCCCTAAAGCAAAAGATATAAAAACTTGCCTAGAAGCTATAAAGCAGCTAGCTAAAATTACTCTTACGAAAAATATCAGAAAAGGCAAGACAACTTTTAAAATATTTGCCATGTAACGAGAACAGCATCAACTGAAGAACTCAAATGTTACAGATCCTCGCTACTTTAACATCCTATCAGGGAAGACTGTTATAAGACATTAACAATATTTTTTTGCTAACTAGCTATAAAAAGATTAAATAGAGCATATTCTCACCTCGAACTCAGACGGTTCAGATTTGTCTTGTTTTTTCCTTGATTTTTTTGAATAAAACCTGGCCTTATAGCAAATAATACAAATCAAAATTTTCAGGAAAGTACTTTAATTGGATAAATTTTCGCGGGATTAAATTTTGCGGTTTAGCTCATCCGTGAAATTTTAGCATTTCGCAGGGACTTATTTTCGCGGATGAGAGAGGATGTAATTTTTTGCGTGGACTTAATTTCGCGGATGAGGTCATAATAGCATTTTTGAAGAAAGTAATATAAGTTGTCTAAAGGGTTTGGGCCGAATGGCACTATCTCATCAACCCTCGTTACACCGGTAATTCTATACCGACCGAGACAAAATGTAGTTTTGCATTTTAGTTCAAAGCTCTTTCAACACAACTATAACGTCAGGTAGAATAAGCACAACTTATTAGTGAAAAAAAAAACATTAAAAGTCTCGTATCGCTTTAAAATTGACGTATTGGATTGTTAAATACATGTGTAGACGAAAAATAGCCAAATGAAATTCATGCCAAATTAAGTTAAATTTTTGATTCGATAAATTTAATCAACTTCAAAAATTCCATCTCAGCAAATAGGTAAATTAAATTCATGCAAAATGTTTTCCTCTTAAGATAATAAAATGGAGAAAATTTTAATTTTAATATTTTGATCTAGGAAAAACAACAGCTGTAAGATACAGGAAAGAACTATCAGGGAATAGAATCGTTAAAAACTCTAATTTACTTTATAGGAATGCAATGACACATAATTTATTCAGCTAAACAGCCACTACATACACTTAGCCCTTCTATTCTTTCCCTACTACCCAGTAAGGTGTTGGGGGTATGTTACCTTAAAAATTAAAGACCATGTCACTATAACACCTAGCAATATGCATCAACATGATCAGGGTATAATTAACCAGTACAAGCCAGGTAAAATCAACTTGCACTGGGTTACGCTGAGACTTGGTTTGGGACAGTAGTTACACATATACACAGAATTGTTGTTTTAAAATAATATTTTACCTGGAAGCCAATCAGGAGGTGCTTCAACAGAATTTCCGCTACTAATTCGAAATGCAAATTTTATCAATTCCTCACAAGACACTGATGCTAAAAATAAATACACAACAAAATAAGCAAAAATTTCCATTCTCAATTAAAAGAACAGCATCTTTAATATCTGACTTAGTATTAAGTATTGACAGGTCAGGTATAACATTTAATCTAGTCAAGAAGTAACCTCAAATGGATATAAGTTGATTCCCAGAGTGGTTAAGATGGTTTTCCTGTAACTTGTGTTGAGAAACTGATGTCCTGTTCATTTTTAAAGGTTACTCGAGTTCACTATAAAAACTAACAATTGAGTATTAAATTAGACAATACGAAATGAAAAATGTAAACCTTCTTTAGCTTGCTCAGTTGCTTCAAGTTTTTTATCAGCTTGAAAGAGAGCCGTTGCCTAAAATAAAAAAGAAACAGCGTCATTATGCAGATGGCTATTTCAATATATCACCGCATTGCAGTATAGTCAAAGTATTCTTACCAGGACAGTTTCAGCTTCTTTTAATT
The DNA here is from genome assembly GCF_029227915.1 of Hydractinia symbiolongicarpus. NCBI lineage: Eukaryota > Metazoa > Cnidaria > Hydrozoa > Anthoathecata > Hydractiniidae > Hydractinia > Hydractinia symbiolongicarpus. Next base: position 19,715,493 of record NC_079877.1, read on the forward strand.
GACTTTGCAACAGCAAAATGTCATGGTCTTTCTTTTCAATGTCATCTTTAATTTGCTTGATTCTTTTGTACTTTTCAAGTTGTTGAAGTGCTATTTTAGAAATGTCATAATAAATTCCACGTAGAAACAAAGTTCTTTTTTAACTTTAAAATTTTAGATAATTAAAATATACCTGTGTTTAAGATCATTTTAATTTGCTTGTCCCTACCAATGAGCTGATCAACCAACTAAAATAATTAAACAAAAGATTAAAATATTAGGAGCAATTTTGAAAAACAACTTAATATATATAACAAAAGAAAACAAAAAGATATGTAAGAAAAAATTGCTTGCATCAAGCACAATTCTTTCACATCATTTTTGGACTAAATTACTCAGTTATAAGTTGTGTCTACATAAAAATAATTTAGTCTTGTATTTAAGTAAATTGAATCAATAAAAGAAACAAGCAGTAACTTTTTCATTAACTTTTGCTTATTCAAAAATTCTTTAACATTCCTGTTAAAAGCAGCAAAAGAACTTGAAATTTAGGAAACATCAACCAAAATCAAGAAATACTTAAACACAGTTTGAGAAAATCTGGAAATTATGCCTTTGAAATTCAGTAGCATTTAGTTCTGAAATCCGAAGCCTCAGACAGCCAATTTTTGAATGAAAATTCCAATTTAGTGTGCTCCACGTAATTAAGTGTGCACCTAACTTAAAAAATTTAGGGTGGCCAGACATTTTTAATGTTCGTTTTCTTTGAACTATTCATGCGCACACTCTTGTTAACATTAACATTTTCAAATTTAGTGCACACTTGATACTAAAAAGTAAGAGATGACGGATTTTTAAAAATAAGTAGTGTAAAGAACAAACTAAAAGATAAAGTAGGATGATAAAAATCTTTTTTTTCAATTTTATAAGAACATGTTCAAATGAGCCTCCCTTTCCATCCTTGTTACAGATCTACAAATAGTGTAAAGTATTTTTTAAGGATGTTTTAGTAACAAAAATTTTTTGGATTGTGTTCGTACAAAATCAAAATCGATTTCATTTAATCAAAATTCAATTATTTTTTTCCTGTAAAGGGAAACAATAAAATATACACTTTGTGAAATTTTGATTTAATTTTTTTTTTTTTTGATGCAATGTCATGCAAGCATTTGTTTGCAACTGGTCCCATATTTGTTAGTTTTAGTTACAGGCAAAGTATTAACATGCAATCCAGAAATATAAAATTTATACCAGTGTATTTATATCACTTTTCTATGCACATTCAAAATACTTTTTACTTGCACATTTGTAATTAAACATCTCCTAATTTACTATAGTATTCATGACAACACAATGCATGATAAGAAATAAAAAAACAAACTTGGATTACTAAAATGTCTATTTTAACCTTACTTGGTCCAGGGGTTGAGCGCAGATTTCCTTCCTCTTATGAACTTATCAGCGATTGAGGAAGGAGCTCTTTAGTGATTTTATTAGTTAAGTTTTTATCTACGTTAATCTAATTCATCACCAGTTCTTTATTGTTCTCATAAACGATACCTCAGGCATCATATTGATAATCCGACTGAAAAAAAATGAAAATCAAATCGTCTGACTGCCTGTAGGGGAGTCAGTTGTCAGATTATAACTGTTTCAATACTACTAGGGAAGAGGACACATATAAATGCTCCCTCCCTGATGACCTAGCTTTATACGCTAACTGCAAATTACAAGAAAAGATTTTGCTCAAGCTACCAAGACCAAGTAATCTGAACCCTGTAAAAAATTCGGACAAATCTTCAGTGAATATTATGAAGAAATACCATCCCCAACGTTTGGATATGGACAAAATGTTGAAAAACAAGGAGAAGGAGAATGTATTAACAACTCTAGCAGATTCTGAAGCTGAAATTAAGCTGACTTTGTTGTCCTAGCACCAACTTTATTGAAGCAGCTAGCTAATACCAGTATAACAAACAAGTTTCAAAAACCCTTTCATTGGGGCTCCTCCCTCGCAAAAGTGAGGAGCATGTATACTCGAACCAATATAACAAACAAGGTTAACTGTTTTTTTAAGGTTAAAAAGAGTTCCTTTTCTTTGCAAAATTCTATCACTTTAAAAAACACATCAAACATTCCTTTCAAAAAATTAAAATTGGGTGGACGTGGAGAAGCATTTCCATATCCATCCAACAGTAAAGAACATGTTTTCATGTTGGGACATTCCAAACATGCCCATGGCAGGAAGGTTAAATTACTTTTGCTCCGTATGGGAAAAGTTGAAACGAGACAGGAATTTTCTCTGCATTGTTCAGGGTTCCAAAACACTTTTTTTTCAGAAATCAAGAAAAAGTTCCACATGCTTAATTTTAAATTCAGTAAAACAAACTTTGATAAATTCAGAAGTGGAAAGAATATTGCGAAAAGGATCTCTTTTAGCTACCTCTCACATGAATGAAGCAAGCTATTTTTAGTAGGATAAAGGATGGTGGCAATCGTGATAAATCTAAAGGAATTGAACAGGTTTGTCCCATACGAACACTACAAAATGGATAATTTACATTCCTGAAATTTCTTCTTTAAAAGACTGGATTTGAAAGAGTAGATTTGAAAGATGCCTACTTCAGTATCCCACTACACAAAACTTCTCAAACGTTTGCGAGGTTGGAATGGAAAGGCAACCTGTATTAATTCCTATGCCTTTGGTTTGCCTTGGGCCGAACAACAAGGATTTTTACAAAATTATTAAACATTCCTATATTTCATTTTCATTTACATAGTCTGGAGATAAGAATTTTTATTTTCGTCGGATAACATGATTGTACTTGGGAAATCCAGATCAGAGACCCTTATGGCAGGGGACACTTTGATTTATTTGCTACAGAATTTTATCATAAACTGATAAAAATCTGTACTGGAACCTACTCAAAAAATAAAATTCTTGGGGATGATTCAGGCGACTGACTTAAGAGAAAGTGACGAAAGTGGAAGATCAATGTTTAAATTTGTACAAGGTGAAACAGACCATTTTTTGGAACTGACACAGTTAATAGGAGTTTCATCTTCCACAGTACACGCAGTACTGCCTGCTCAGTGGGAGTTTCATTTTCTTCAACAACACCAGATCAATCACAAAATGTTATTTCATGACAGTGTTTTTGAACAAAAAGTCATTGGAAGAACTGTCATGGTGGATGAACAATCTATGTCCCCATAATGGTCTTTGTCAAGTATAATCTCAAACAGGGGTATTAATACAAGCTGATGGTTCCCTCGAAGGTTGTGGGCAGTGTGTCAAGGAAGGAACAGGAGGCAAGGTTACATATCAATGTTTTGGAACTTTTGGCAATCAAACGTGCTTTCCACTCTTTTCACAAAACAATTTTTAGGCCATACGTGTACAAACTGACACCAAGACTAATGTCCTACTTAATAAAAATGGGATGCAAAATCTGATCACAATTACTGCAAAATATCTTCCAGAAACTCTGAATATATAAGCAAATTGGGAATCCAGACACACAACTGAATCATGTGATTTTATGCCAAGGTTATGCTAAAAAAATATGCCTACTGGAGATAGATCTTTTTGCCTCTCGTCTCTCCAACCTTCTCCAATACTTGCAAAATATTATTCTTGGAAACTGGATCCCCACAGACTAGGAACACATTCCCTCTATTTTGTCTGATTTTCAGAGCTTTTGTGCAAAGTAGAATACAAAGAAGTACCTCTTTTGATTCTCATCATACCATCCTGGCAAGCACAAACGTGGTATCCAGAAGTAGTTTGTCTGTCTGTAAAAAGGCCGATTTTACTTCCTCTAGTAGAAAAACTACTTACAAATCCAAGAGAGGAAAGTCATCCCTGATTGATTCGAACAAAAGCCATGCGATTAGTTGCCTGGATACTTTAGGAAAAAGCTCATTAAAGAGGGAATTTCAGCAAAAGCATTCCTGCATTCCATGAGACAGTTAATGGAAGTTTGATAGATAAACATTCACACGTAAGTGCACTTTATCTTAGGAGATTTCAATAAGAAGCCTCCCCAAACAAAATATGTAATTGTTTGGGATGTTCAACTAGTTTTAAATTATATCAAACAAAATCTCTTATTTCTGCCTCTAGAGTTTTAGTATTCATAGTTTATATACAAAAACAAAAAATTTGTTTTCAAAGAGACAGGGACATCAATTGTATTTGAGGCTTAGTATCTAATGACAAGGAGTTATATGTGGTCACTGATGTTTATTAGCGACCTTGCGAAATAAGGATAGGGCCATTCATGACAGAGAAATTTTATTTTACATGGTACAGATTGGGTAAATCCCAAAAAACAAAGTTTCTTTTCTACCTTTTACTCAAAAAATGCTATTTTGAGGTTGTGGGTAGAACATCGAATATTTTACCAATGTAAAAATGTCATATGGAAAAACTATTGATAAAAGCAAGCAGAAAAAGCAAATGTAATTCGTGGTTAAGGTTTGTTGCAAGATTCTTTGTCAGTTTCTCCTTTACTTTTCAATTTTGCCAGTAACCATAATTATTTTGATTTTATTTCACGTTATCGCTTTCATCCAATTTTTTGTAATCTTCATAATTGTTTTTTTAGTTGACAGGCATTCACTGAAACTTATTGACAACTTGGTCTGAAGTTAGAGATTTTGGAACAGGGTTTTGGTCTAAAAAATGCAATGTCAACGTTTTTATAGAACAGAAATCTGTTTGAATTCAAAGGCCAAGGAGTTTGCGAATTCTATGTTTACTGGGAGCGCTACAAACTGGGGAAGGAGAGCTGTGCTCTACTAGTGGAATACAGTAAGGTTGATTAGGTTGTTAGATTTTAGTACTAGATCGTAGAGATTTTATAAAATTAAATTGAGAAATTACAAAAGGGCGCGAAATGCTCATACTGTAATTTGCATTTAAAGGGATCCCAAAGTACTTTTACAAGTTGGACTTACCTGAAAAATTTTCATAAGAAATTCCCAATGACATATTCAATTTTTATTAAAAGTTCATGTAACCCCAGATATCGATCTTTAAATATTTTTTTTTCTTGCCGCCTTGATGGCCGCTTCGATCTTCTTGTTCGTTAAAAATTTCAGGCTAGCTCCAGTCCCTTCTAGTGGCACGTGAGCCTATTACGTAGTATTTCAGTAGCGCTCACAAATTAATAACTTTTACTCGCTATTATTAATGACTTTCATAGCCAAAATCAATTAATAACTGTCGCAACAAAGTTAAAAAAATTCAACGTACTTTCCACATCGATCTCTGTACTAATGATTGTTTTTTTTAAAAAAAAATTCAACAAATATACTAGCCATCTAAGCAATAAAACAAAAAAATAATATATTAGCAGCAGGTGTGTGTGCATGATTTCTTTTATTTCAAATTTAAAAGAATTCAGGTTGTAAAAATTACTGATCTATAACCTGTTGACCTAGGCGGATACCTCACCCCGATGCTCAAGTGCGTATATTGCCAACCCTGTTCTCAACAATCCTTGGGGACGAGGTTGCCTACGTTACTTAGTAGATGGATATATTTTTTATTAAAAAATATTAAAAAATCAATAGAAAAGAATACTACTTTAATTCATCCCACGATACAGAAAGAGCCAGAAATTACTGTCTAATTAAAGTTTGTTTTTATGATATTCTTCCAATATGTAGTGCAAACATCAACGTAGTCTAGTAAACTAAACTCATCGTTTTTCCCTTTTGCGATAGCACGCTGAAATAAGCAGGGTTACAAAAGCAGGCAGACATAGAAGCGCGAGAGCAGAAAAGAGAGACAGGTATCCTGTCTTCGACAACGCTGCTCTGCACCTCCATGATTAGACAAGCCCTCATAATTCGCCATTTTTAGCGTCGATATATATATAGCTATATTCACACTTATTATAATACTTGTGGCAGCTTTTAAATTTAACAAAACACAAAAAATGTTTTAGCCACCTCCTAAAAAAGAATATTATTTTTGCTGGAGAAAAGCAAAGAAAAATAAGAAATAAAATAATGGTTAATTGCGTAAATATTAAAGTTCAACGCAGAAAAAATGGCATTTTATTAAATATATTTTAGCGTCTTCTGCAATGATTTAATCAAACTACATTGGTGACAAACTGTTTTTAATGATGCAGTTGAAGCGCAAAAACTAACTGTTTTTTTGCTAAGTTTGTTGTTTGTGCATTACCGTAGAAGGCAACTGAACTATGCTCTGGAAAAACAAATACTTTTTTCCGCTGTTATATCTTCAGCTATTTTTTACACGTCTAATCCAGCAATGCCTAGGGTCTTTTATGTGCGATTTTACCACGTCAAATAATTGCCAACGCAAAGGTAATTGGTTTGAAAATATGTCGCTAATTACCTCAGCAAATGCTAAGTGCCGTATCAAATTACAAAGGTTGTTACCGCCCTTAATCCTATTCGTGCTTGAGGGGGAGGGGTGATGCAGCCCCCTCTCCCTTCCCTCTTCAACTTTTCCCATAACTTTATATGGGCTTATAGTCACACCTTGATATTTTATTTGCCTTCCAAAATATATCCTTTTGAAATAAAAACCATATACAAATGTGTGACATGTTGAATAATCAGTAACTTTCACAACCTGTGTCTCAAATAAAAGTCCTTTGAAATAAAAATTATGCACAACTTGCATTCCAAATAAAAAGTCCTTTGAAATAAAAATCATGCACAACTTGCGTCTCAAATAAAAAGTCCTTTAAAATAAAAACTATGTATATTTTATTTTTCGTTTGATTGCTCCGCTATGTGAGAGCATATGCAGAATTATTTCTTTTTTTTTTTTAAAAAAAATCGTTTATAAAGAACTTTATGCAGAATTATTTTAATTTTTTTTAAAAAAAATAATTGTTCGTAGAGAGCTTATGTTTCACTTTGCCGCACGAAGGTATATGTTCTGGCTATGCAGTTAGTAATAATTAAAGCGCTACCGAAATAATACGTAACAGGGTCACATGCCACGAAAAAAGACTGGACCTAGAATGAAAATTTTTAACAAAGAAGAAGGTCGAATGTAATGGTGGTCGAGCGACAAGAAAAATAAATATTTAAAAAGCTATATCTGGAGTTACATGAAGTTTTAACAAAAAGTAAATATATCATTTACCATTTCTCATGCAAATCTTTCAGATGATTCCAACTTGTAAAAGTGCCTTTGGATCCCTTTAATACTGCCCTCCTACCCGCACCAAGTGTAAAAAACCGTTTATTCAGACTCTTCACTCGTAACAGCAACAACCATACTATCAACATATAACTAATGGTCCAATGGTCAACGAAAATGGTCTAATTGGTGTTTTTGTAATCAGATTATTATATTGAAGGTGTGAATTGCAACAATTCTTTAAAACTGCCAGTTTCTATTGAGCATGTTCATAAAAGGTTGTAGCTAATATTATTAGCCTAGATGTTCCACAAAAATTATGCTGTAGTGATAACTCCCTTGAATTCTAATTCTTCTCTATCTTGCTTTCCTGATCCTTTTTTTTTTCTACAGAGTCCCTAATTAACATGTGTGCACCTTTTTTAGGAAAAAAATTCAGCTGGTCCTAAATTTGTTAACAATTTTTTTCCCTAACCTATAATGTGCATCATTGAAAAGAAATACTTTTCCATATGCACCAAATTAGGGTTATTACAGGGGTAGACTAGTCATCGGCCCATAAATCCACAGAAATTTGCCTGCTTTTTTTTCTGAGATAATACAGAATGTTTCCCTCACAAAATGTGACTGTTCACAGGAATTTGATAACAAACAAATTAGCATTAAATTTTAACGCTACAGTACGGTCTGAATGTAATCTACCGCAAACACGCTAACGTCACACCTTTGCGTGGAAGACGGCAGTCGTTTTTCTTTTGTTAAAATTAAATCCCTTAAGGATTTTGCGAGTATATATTTGCGTGTTAAAAAAAATGCGCTCGCGAAGAAATATCGTAGCAATTATATTTCTTGTAATGGCGAGATGCATTGTGTAAATGTGGTTTCCAATTGTTTTGTCAAATGACGAAATTATCTACAATTAAATCCCTGATAAAATGTCTGTTCCGCCTGCAAGTGCAGTTTTGCAGACTTGCTTTATCCGTGCTCCGTCGGCGTTCACCTCTGCATTAGTTAAAAACCGCATGGCTTGATTTCTTATGTAAGACCTGGTTACCAACGACGAAGGGGCCAGGCAAAAGAGATTTATGTCTACGTAGTTCTTTTAACTAAGTCAGGAGTCGGTGAATTAGCTAGGATGGTCAGGTCGGCTATGAATAGGCTTGATCGTGGAATAAAAAGACCAGGACTATTCCATAATTCTCAGATCTAAGTGTCTGACCAAGACGAAAATCTATCGGACGTTTTGTCCGACGAAAGTTTGTAACGAGCTACGGGGGAGCCAGTCGAGCAGGAAAGGTCTCAGTCCTGTTCGCATTATTTGACATGGCTAAATAACCAACTTTGCCAGCACACGAAAAATCAAAATGGCGTAATCATGCTTTTTAACGTTAATAGTATTAATATAACGCTAAATATTATTATCGTCTTAAAGCTATTAACATTACAAAAACATTTGTATTAGCGTTATTAACGTTATAGCTTTAAATGTTAGAGCTGAAGCGGAAATATTAGCGCTTTAAACGCTAATTAACGCTAAGTTTTTGTTACCATTTTCCCTGAACAGTCACAATTAGGGTTCAATCTTTTTTCTTGATATAAAAAAATACCACTATTACCACCAACACATTAAAAGTATTGAGAAGCCCGAAGAGCCTCAGCTCAATAAAAATAAAAAATTCTTAAAATTAAAATAAAATACTCACTTTTGTAATGGGCTCTGTTAAATTAATGAGACCATTTTTTTGTGTATACATCTTTGCCACATTGTCAAATAACTCTCTATAATAAACGAAAAAAGAAATTTTGGCAGGAGGAAAATTTGGCGGAAGGAAAATCTGGTGAATTTGATTTGATAATAACGGAAATAAATAACGGATAATAACTGATAAAAAATTAAAAATTGGTGAGTATTTATTTTATTGGACTATTGTTTTACTTCATCAGATCATGAAACAAACCATTTACTGTCTAACCTGTTTAAGACGGTCACTCCAGGAAGAAGAAAGTAGCCATTTTATACATGTGACTTATAAAGAATCTTAATGTACCAAAGAGTCTAAATCTTGCATTATTGGCTATCTTGAGAAGTGTACTTTTATTCCCATACATCAAAATAATTTATTTAACAATAAATAAAAGTCATTGGTAAGTAGATCAACTAATTTCCATATAATTATAGTGTGTCAGCCTTGGAAACCTAAATTTAGTTTGGCTGCATGCATAGATTGTTTGGTAAAAAATTATGGTGTTTGTACAACATCTGCATTTTTGACTCTCTATATGGGTATTTTTTTATTTTGTGCTACAACATCAAAGGAAAGAGGGAATCAGCTGTGGCCTTGAGGTTGTAAGAATACCAGGGTAAGGTTTTAGGATAAAAACAAATAGCATTAGACAATTTAAGGGCAGCAAGGCAGCCCAAAGTTTTTCATGTGGAAGAACAAAAATGGCCACTATTATAAACTGCATAGGACAACATTTCAAACCGAGTTGGTCAGTGATACATAATGACGTTGAATTTATTTAGTTTGATCGTTGATGGGAGCAACAATGCAGGGCTGGAGAAAATGTTTCCGATAAGCGTAAGAATATTCTATATAACTTTTGGCAGAATAATGACCGCATAACTTTATGTTTAACAGCATTGACAACCAACATGTAAAACACGGAATATCCTGAGATATGGTTAGCGCAATGGGCGTTGATAATACTAATTCAAACATTGGCTCTAATAACTCTATTACAGTACAGTCCAGATGTAAGCGTACGCGTACGCTAAGTTTCACTTCTTTTTTTCGGAGGAGGAAGTTGTTTGTCTTTTGTTCTTATTAATTATTTTGCGAGTCTTGTAAGTGATTAACTTGCGCGTAATAAACAAAAGATTATTGAAGAAAAAATAGCTTATTATAACTGCGCGTAACTATTGTTAAATAGTGTTAACATAACTATTCCCAATAGCATAATTGCAAATGTTATCAACTCTATCAATGTGACACGAAGAGCCATTTTTTAATAGTTTTCTTAAATAAAAGTATCGCGTGGAAACTAAATAAACTAGCGAGAAAGCATTGTTGGTTGCGCGGGTTAAATAAAGCTTTTAAGCGATAAAAATTATTATATTTTAACAAAGATTGAAACTTTAATTTTGATGAAAAAGCTTTTTTAGATCGCTTTTTAAAAGTTTAAAAATGAATAGCGGCTATAGAAAAGCTTTTTTAGATCGCATTTAAAAGTTTAAAAACGAATAGCGGCAATAGAAATGTTTTTTTAGATCGCTTTTTAAAAGTTTAAAAACAAAAAACGGCGATAGAAATGTTTTTTTAGATCGATTTTTAAAGTTTAAAAACGAAAACCGCTATAGAAAAGCTTTTTTCGATCGTGTTTTAAAAGTTTAAAAAAGGAAAACTGCTATAGAAAAGCTTTTTTTGATCGTGTTTTAAAAGTTTAAAAACAAAAATCGGGGAGAGAAATGTTTTTTTAGATCGCATTTTAAAAGTTTAAAAACGAAAAGCGTGGATAGAAATGTTTTTTAGATCGATTTTTAAAAGTTTTAAACGAAAAATGGTGATAGAAATGTTTTTGCGAAGATTCTCTTTTAAACCTTATGCTTATTTTTTTTTTAAATATTTAGATCATTGGATCTGTCCTTCGCGTTCAATTTTTTATCGCGCAGAGTATTGTTTATAAACAATGTTTCTTGCTATGCTTTTGTTTTGAACACAAGCAATTATTTTCGCGCAATTTGAAAGGAACTCGCTATCCTATTGTTTTTTAGAATGAAAGCAATTATTTTTGCAAGTTAAGCGTACGCGTACGCTTACATCTGGACTGTACTGTAAATCAAGTGATTGCTGGTTGCCCATGCCACATACTACACAATGCTGCTAGTACAGCTTCTGATGCTTTTTTAACCATCGCCAGTTTTGATCTGGAAGATCACTGTGTGGACCTGTTTTATTAGTTCGACAAGTCGTCTAAACGAAAGTCTATTTTAAAAGAATATTATGACTTTTGTGGTGGAAAATATCAAGAGGTAATAAAGCATATTTCCACCAGACGGTTATGCACAGAAAGATGTGTCAACAGGGAGGTAAGAAACTATGCTGGCTTAAAATCTTATTTTCTATCAGAAGGTCTGCATAATAAAGGTTTTCTTCAACTTTCCGACTCATTTAGTAAATCAATGACAAAAGTTGTTTTCCAGTCAATCTTGCCTACATTTACAGCACCGCTCGAATGTAACTTTACATGCACGCAATAGTTATCACCTTTGCATAAGCTTTCGGTAGCGTCAGAACCTTCATTGTTATTGTTAACCTATTGTTAAATACATGAGTATTTTTGCATGTTGAAAACAATAAAGTTTATGGCATGTTTACGAAATTTAATTAGCTCATGTGAACTTTGTGTGTCCCATTGTTGTATTTAATTGCTATAGTACTCAAGAGATCAACGAAAGAAGATCGTGTTTTAAAAGTTTAAGAACGAAGAACAACGATAGAAAAGCTTTTTTAGATCGCATTTTAAAGTTTAAGAACGAAAAGCAGTGATAGAAATGCTTCTTTAGATCGCATCGCAAAAACAAAATGTTCTCACAATAAGTGTTTTCATCTATCAAGAACGTCAAAAGTTAGATTTTTTGGTTTTTTCTTTCTTTGGTATTGAAATTTAAGTCCTGAACGTAGAGTTTTTCCGTAAACGTTGCTTTTTATAAAAAGAACTTTTAGAAGTTTAGCATATTAAAAATATGCTTCAATGATAAAGAAATATTACTAAAAGGTTTAAATATATTTATATTGGTTATTAAATAAATATATTTATAAATATATTTATATTGGTTCTTATATATTTATTGGTTCTTGGTTATTGGTTCTTATATATTCTTATATATTTATATTGGTTCTTATTCTTATATTGGTTCTTTAAAAAGTGGCAAGGCTTGTCCAGAGGGAGACATACCTGCAGATCTTCTCAAAGCTCACGCAAATGTTTTTATTAAGCAGTTGAGTCACTGTTTTAATGACTCAGTAGATAGGTGCATCTTTCCTGTGTCTCCACTCTACAAAGCAAAGTCTAGGGTCTGCAAAGAAAATTATCGACCAGTTAGTAAACTGCCAAACATGGCTAAGGTGTTTGAAAAAATCTTATTTGAACAGATAAGTGAGTTCATGGAGGGGAAAATGTCCCCTATCTTGTCTGGATTCAGGAAAGGATACAGTAGCCAACATGCTCTTTTTAATCTAATGTGCTTTCTTCAAAAAAGTTAGACTCTAAAAAGTGTGTTGCTGCCTTGCTCATGGATCTAAGCAAGGCTTTTGACTGTATTAACCACAAGCTACTTATTGCTAAGCTTCATGCCGTTACTGTTTAACATATTTTTAAATGATTTTCTTTTTCAATATGACGTGAATATGCCGCCCTGCTCTGATATTCTAGTGTGTAACTATGCTGACGATAATACGTTTTGTGCATCAGCTGAAACCTTTCACAAAGTAAAATATATGTTAGAACAACTTTTTAGGTCAGCAGCTTTATGGTTTTCCGATAATGGCTTGCAATTAAACGCAAGCAAATGCGATTTTATAATATTCGGAAAGCCAGAAAGTCCACAAATCCGGCATTTAAATTTAAATGGAGCAATTTTATCTGCATCCAAATGTGTAAAGCTTCTTGGTATTAAATTTGACAGTCAACTTACTTTTTCAGATCATATAAACACACTGTGCAAAAGAGCTAGCTGTAAATCTAATGCCCTGAAGAGAATTTCCTGGATTGTTGATAATAAACAGAAAAGTTTATTATATGCAACATTCATAGCATCTGAGTTCAATTACTGTCCTTTAGTCTGGGGATTTAATAGCAGGAAATCTATTTCAAAGGTGGATAGAGTTTTAAAAAGGGCAAGGTCTCAGTCTAAAGTGGAATCCATTTCTTCTACGAAAAGAATTCATATGCAACATTATAGACAATTACTAAAAGAGGTCTACAAGACGAAATGGAAATTGAATCCTTCCTACATGGAAGGTGTGTTTCAGTTTAGAAATGATACTGGATATAATTTAAGGTCATCAAGTGCTTTAGTTAGACCTAGAATAAAATCTTCAAAATATGGGCTGCAAACATTTGGATATATAGCCTCCCAATTATGGAATTCTCTTCCTGATGAAATCAAATCTGCAGAGTCTTTGGTTAAATTCTGTAGAGTTATGGGCGAATTTTCTTCTTTCCAATGCAAATGTCGGATCTGTGCAGAATACATAATTAATTTAGGAATTATTTAATTTTTCGTTTAAACAGTCGATTTTAATTAGTCTTAATAGACTAACCATCTTCTCCAGTAGAGTCTTTCATGTTTTTCAGCCAAAAAGCTTCCGGATTGATTCTACTAGAGAAATGGTATTTTATTATTATATATTATTAGTTGTTTTATTAGTATATTTTATTAGTATATTGTAAATATTTGTACATTATCGACTATAAATAAAGCAATCTAATCTAATCTAATCTAAAAAGGCTTTTAAATATTAAGACCTCTGGATTTCAATAACACAAAATCAATTTAATGATTTAAGTTTAACGTGTTATGTTCGTTTATTATTCTAAAATAATTATTTCAATAGCCTTCGTGATCTTTAACACTTTTAAACAATAACATGTATGTTACATGTGACAACAAAAGGATTCATCAAATCTTATTGGTATGACTCGCGCACAACGATAACAATAAAAAGCACTTAATTGGGTGTGTAAAAAAATATGTGAAGGTTCTTTATGTAGACGCGACATCATTACACGAGGTCGTAAAACTCGCGTACACATAAAGTTACATTCAAGCGGTACTGTACCAATTCCATCAAATTTTTATAAACAGAAGAGTCATTAATTCAATGCTTGTACGATGAGATGCAGCAATTTATGAACAAACTTGCTTCCAAATTTGTTAAGCCAGAGGTAATTCGAAACCTGAAAGCTGAAGAACTCTTGTTTGCAAAATTAAACATCTGCTTGGAAAACCAAAAAGATGATGCATCGTTGACAATATTGGTATTCTTACTAGGACAACAATCCCTAAAGCTTTAGATGATGGTTATCGACGAAGGCAAAGCAGATCGTTTCTCAGATGCAGTGAGACAGCTTACGACTACTGTGTTAAATGGGTTCTGCTTGATGCTCCTCTTTATAAAGGTAGCAAATTTATTGAATTTTAAAATAGAGCATCAAGTAATTTTGATGAACTAACCGACCAAATTTTACGAAATTTCCATTCAGATTTATTTATTTAATTAGTGATCCTGTACAACTAGATCTGTTAGAAGAAGAAGTACAACTGTACCAGTCTATGTCTGAGACAGAAGTTCCGAGGAATGTCCGGGAGGAATCAGTAGTGCAAACCAGTGAGGAAAGATTGATCATAGAATTGATATGGTGTGGAACCATCTTCGGAAGTCTTTGCCAAAATTATCCGGTAATACATTGTTTCTTCTGACGATACCTCACAGAAGGAATCTTTTCTATGAAAGGTAAAAAGAATGCAAAATTTAGATCAAGTCTAGACCACTCAACATCGTTGAATTCCATAATGCTCATAAAAATAAATCAACCAGAACATCTCCAACCTTGTTACTGCTGGAAAATACCTGATGATTTATTAAAACAATGTAAACCTGCATGTAGACAATTATTTATTTAAGGAATAACATCATTTGTTACTTTTAATTTATGTTAACTATTTCATTGCTTACTGCGAAAAATAAAGTTAATTTCATATGAAAGAAAAAGGTTATGTCTAGAAATTTGAATTTTTTTTTTTCAAAATATATACTTGATTGGTTCTTAAGAATTTGGACTATAGAAGATTCACTAATATGCATGATGTCATAAACTAGCTCTGCGAGGGTATTATATATTTAACATCATTTCTTGACATTTTGAACATTTTACATAAATTCAAATATTAAGTTATATACGATAATTACGCTCAATAAAAGAAAATACATGTTTTAGAGCTAGTTCATGACGTCATACTTTCGCATAATAAGCACAACTTTAAAGACAAATATCAAAGAATTTTCAAAAAACATAAAAAGATTTCTTGAGAACTTTCAAAGATCTTTCATATGTGCTCAACTTGATTTTTGGGGGAGGTAACCTTTAATGTTGTAAAGTGGTTGCAAACTATACAGCAGTATCAATTATAGCAGGATTTTATTAATATGTATTTACACTATAAAATTCGTCAGGTGGAAATAGCCTTAAACCTCGTACTGCCGTAGTTTTTTACTGAAATTGCGTAGAAATTGGTGGTAAATTGTTCACTGGTATTTGTGCAAAGTTGTTTCTAGGGATGGCTTATAGTCAAAAGCATATTATGTGGTGAGAGGAGTTGCAAGATTGTTGCTAGAGCTGCTTAGATATTCAAGTAATTAAAAGATGGTATATGCTAGCTAGCTATATGTGCAGGCTTTAAGAAATTAGCTACATCTATTTCTTTGTTATTTAGTCAAAATCCATTTTCTTTAAAAAGTCTTCTCGTGACAAGAGATGACATTTATATTTCTTTTTAAAAAATGTTTTACATCTAGCTAGCTAGCTACCTAATTTTACAAGATTTTGGCATCCTTATTGTATAGCACCAAAAAAGCAGAGAAGGCTAGGCTGAAAATCCAAATTATATCTGAAAGTGCATATATTTAAAGTATATTCAGTTTTGGATATTGACTAAACGGTATCGTCTAATATTAGCTAGCTAACAACATGCTTACTTGGTAATATTTTCAAAATCTTCTAATTGACCAAAAAGAATTTGCTTTGTATTCAAGTTGAATGTTTTACCAATATCTTCAACAGACGCCATTTTTTGCGATTGTATGTTCTTCTGTTTGGAAAAAGACAGATTTTTTTGTTTACAAGTTTACAAGACGTAGAAAAAGAAGAGGATTAGCTATAGCTAGTAGCTAGTCTTCCATTATGGTCAACCTGTTTATCTGTCCTGGTTTGAAAACCCTTCTTTTTTTAACCATAGTCATAAGAAAAAGAGATAGTCTGGAAAAGAGAGCGCTATAACAATAGAAGCATTGTTTTGATCCTTTTGTGGCCGTAATTAAACTAGAACCCAGTTTTCTACAGGCACGGTAAATTAGAAATGGCGGTTTTTCTGGTTCAGATTACTCTTTTTTGTTGTAAACAAAGAATTTAATTTGATTTTTTTATTGATATGCCTGGAGATAATTGTTCAATATTTGGCTGTACAGTATCACGAAGAGCTAAGTACAAGGGAATAGCTATTTTTAAAGTCCCAACTAGTGATAATACGTTCGATTCCCAGTGGAGGAAAAAATTGATAGCTATTGTCACCAAAGATCGTGTGGTTGATAAAGCACTTCGTGACAGAATAGCAAATAAAAGGATCTTCATTTGTCAACGGCACTTTAATGAAAATCAATATTATCGTCATGAGAGCAGAGTTACATTGAATCCTGGTGAATTGCCTTGCCTCAATTTACCCATCAAAAGCATTCCTTCTTCTTCAACCATAACAAAACCAAGGGAATCATCACAGTCAACTTTATTAAAGAGAGCTCAACATCCACCTCCAGAAATTAAAACACCTGAATATTTTGAATGTTATCAATCATTTTCTGAATTTTCTTCCCGTATAATTATTCAGAGAACAGTGTTCAATTTTATTGCAATGATGATATTCATATGGTACCAAAGTATGAGATTTATGTTGATACAAGTCTTCAGTTTAATGTCCGTGTGCTACTATGGAGTCTTCCTAAACAACATCAAATTTATAACATCTATGACCACTCAGTTAAAAATATCACAATTTCTAATTTGATTAGATACATTTCGGGTTCCTTTGTTTGTCCTGGTTTGCCAAGATCATTTTCTGGTAGTTGCATTGAACATACTGCACCTAAAAAATTTAACCCAACAATAGACATATTACCAAATCCTCTTTCTCAAACGAAATGGCATCGACCACCTTCCTGCCAATTATTAATTAACACTGAAGACAAATGTGAACCGTGTTTGAAAGCTGAATCTAGGGAAAAACTTAGTCTTCAAAGAAAACAAGACAATTTATCCACACCGGCTCATGATAAAGCTCCTGTTTCCTTAACATCTCCTGATCGTATAAAATTGAAACTTCGAAGTTATAGAATTGAGAACAAACAGTTAAAAGCTGACAAATTAAAGATGATGGAAGAAATCGTACAAAAGGCAGTACCTGTTGATGATAGTTTGAGCAAAGATATGATGAATATCATGTCAAATGCAGATTACGAAAAGATGCTTGAATTTATGCAATTCTTTTGGAGTGAACAACAAAAATATCTTTCTTCATCAAAGACAGCTGTTAGATATCATCCTATGATTATCCGGTATTGTTTGGGTTTAGCTGCAAAATCGCCTTCGTTTTATTTTGCCCAGTCGTCGCCGATTAAGGGACTACAAAAACTATATACGACTACAACAAGGATTTAATAAAGATGTCATCTTAGAATTAAAAAAAATAGTGGAGAATTTTTCAGACATAGAACGATATGGTATTGTATTAATGGATGAAATAAAAATACAAGAGAAATTAGTTTGGGATAAGCACACCGGTGACTTAATTGGATATGTGGACTTAGGTGATATGGAACTTAATTTGGCATCCCTTCAAAAATCTGATGACATTGCATCACACATGCTAGTCTTTTTAATTCGAAGTATTGTTAACCCCTTAAACTTCTCCCTTGCCAACTTTGCAACCACAAATGCTACGTCTGTTCAGTTATTTACATTATTTTGGAAAGCTGTTGGCATATTGGAGGATAATTGTGGAATTAAAGTGGTCGGTGTTACAAGTGATGGCGCTTCTCCAAACCGCAGTATGTATCGGATTCATTTTAATATGACAAGAGTGGAAGATGTTAATGGAGACGTTGATGTAACCTATCGTACACTTAATGTGATGGCAACTGAAAAGAGATATATTTACTTCATATCCGACCCACCACATCTGATTAAAACTGCCAGAAACTGCTTAGCTAATTCAATGGCTGGAAGGTGCACAAGAAGTATGTGGAACAATAGTAAATATCTGACATGGAATCACATATCAAAGCTTTTTTTTGATGATTTGGACTGTCGTCTCCACCTTGTTCCCAAAATCACAAATAACCATATTAAACTCACACCCTTTTCTGTGATGAATGTCTGACTAGCTGCACAGGTGTTAAGTGAATCAGTTTTTCATGCACTCCAAACATATGGACCACCAGAAGCAGAAGCTACTGCCACGTTTTGTATGATGATGGACAAGTTCTTTGATTGTTTGAACATCAGAAATACAAAAGAAGGCATCACTAAAGCAAAATCGTTTCTAAAACCATTCGAATCACAAGATGACGAGCGCTTTACATGGCTACTTGAAACATTTCTAAAATATTTTTCTGATTGGAAGGACTCAATTGCCACAAGACCTGGAAATTTCACTGATAATGCCAAATCTAACATGTTCATCTCATGGCAAACATATGAAGGTATTAAAATCACAACATATTCATCGATCGAGCTTATTAAATATCTATTGTCACATGGTGTACCATATGTTCCTACAGAGCGCTTTTGCTAAGATCCACTGGAAAATTATTTCGGAAGACAACGATCAATGGGGCATAGAAAAGACAATCCTACTGTTAGAGATTTTGGATACAACGATAACACGATTCGTACACAAAAAATATTCAGACCAATAGCTGGTAATTGTATTGACAACGAAGCATTTGCCGAAATTGATGTTGAGTCTATGCCATGTCGTAAAAAAAAGAAATAATGAAGAAAATAATTAAGGCGCCGAGTCATCAACAAATCAAAGAAGAAACAGCACACAAAAACGGTTATTTTTATAGCCACACATCTTAAAAAACATTATTACTGGCTTCACCTTACTCTGTTTTTATGGTTATGATGGTGAGTATGATTAGAAAATTCTGTGGGCCAGTATTCACAAATATAAGTTCCACATAAATTTTTGAGTCCCAATGGGCAAATATTTATCCAGCATTATTCTGAAGGTAGTATTTTGCAGCACACAATAAACTGAATGTGTATGAAATCATTTTCTGTAAGTTCCATACAAAAATACTTACTTTTAAAGGTTGAATATTTCCGTGTACTTCTCGTTCTTTCCAAAATAATGTTTTTTATAAGTTTGTAGCTATAAAAATAGCTGTTTTAACAAGTTTATAGTCTGTTGTTCAAGACTAATGTCCATGATCCAAAGTGCTTGATGCTTTTTTTACTTCAGTTCGCAACGATCGTGATTTTTTAGCCTTTGATTTAACATTGTGTCGTTGACATTTATCCTTCACAAGTGAATATACACGAACACGAATATACAACATGAAAAGATGTTCCAGTAAATTCAAAGCTATCTCTTTACTAACTTCTTCAGTTGAAGCATTTTTTAATTTGTTGTAATTGCATAAAATTCTTGCATTATTCAAGAGATATGATACCATTTTTTTACTGTCAATACTTCTATGCGTGGTGCTAGACTCTTGGCGGAAATGGGATTCAACTATGGAAAAAATTTCAAAAACTTCTGATGTTACTGTCCATAAGCCGCCTCGGTCTTTAATGCGAACTAGTGTATTGATTTCGGTATCGTGTTCCTGGTCAGTTGATTTACCAGCAATAAGTAGATGTATGCTTTGCAGATTCAAGATACTACGACTTTGTTTCGATCTACGTATACGTCTGTAAAGTGTTCCAAAAACATATCCTGCAAGATATTTAATAATTTGCTTTTCCTTTGGTGAAAAATTTGTACCTGGAGATACATTTGCAATATCACCATTAACAACTGAACCTGTTAGGTGGGCAAGTACATAGTTCGCTAACTCAAATCCTAGGATAACTGATGCTCTTTTTGATAAGTTTTTGAAAACAATATTCTCGGAAACACATTTGTAAAAAGAGGCATAAAATTTTTCGCTATTGTTTTTAAAACTGGCTACAACATCTTTAATAAATTTAAAGGTGTATCTAGCATCATCTAGTGTTGGCTTTTGAAACATCAAAAACCCCTTTCTCGTTTCTTCACTATAGCACTCATCTAGAGCTAGATTTCTTCAAGTATAGAGGGTGTAATTTATTTTCAGGCTTTTGGTGATGAGGTTCAGCCACAGAAGTAGGGCCATGCTTGCTATTTTTATGTCTGGTTAAACCTCTTGATGTCTTGCATATTTTTTCGCACTGATCACATTTAAAATCCTCTTCTATGGAATCAGCAACAACCTCATCAACAATATCTGTTACAGGAACAGATAATTCTTTATCTTCCTCTAAAAGGTTGTCTTCGATAACTGCAAGAATAGCATCGAAGTCATCACCATAAATAAAAGCGTCCGCTTCAGCCATCTTGTTCAAAATACGTCCCTGGTTGCTCCGGCCACCCCAATAATTTCATCATTGCGCCGTAAAACAAAACAAACGTAAATAAACGGCCCGGGTACCCAGACTATCTCTTTTTCTTATGACTATGTTTTAACTAACCAAGCTTTCTTCGGGAGTCAACCTCATCCCCAGGGTTCTTTTTCTTTTTCAGACAATCTTAGTCAAAACTTCTCTTCTTTCCTCGGAACTCTTCTCTTCTGATCAAAACACTTCCCTTCCAAAGTGAGAAGCACTTCTCTTCCATGAACTCAAAAAATTTCCAGACCTTTTCTGGTCCGGAATATTAATTGAGCCGGATTTTGATAAATCAAGTTTTTGAATAAATGACAACCCTCGTCCCCAGGCATTTTTGCCTTTTCGAAGTATGATGGGTGACGGCGAAAATCCCTAGGAGCAAGGATGAATAAATGACATACAGGCTCCCGGCCGTGAAAAAGAGCAAGTGTTCTTAGTAATTAATAACTCTCCAAAAATTTTGTGTGTGGTGGACCACTACACATACTTTAGATAAAAATATATTGTAGTATTCCGTTGAGGCATTTCTTTATCTTTTTCAATACACACACTAAATTCTATCCAGGCTGGTCAGTATTCTTATTTTTCTATTGTTCTCAACAAAAGAACTATTGTTTTTAACCTAGAATCCTAGCCTAATATTCTTATAAAGCATATTCATTAAATTAAGAAAACATGTGATTTGCTTGGTTGGCACTACCTACCATGACTTTGAGGACTCTGGGCAGCCATTTATTGTGTCTATTGATAAACAAAATTAATTACTCTCCTACTAATTTGTGTTTTGAACATATTAACCGACCGACGTATCGTATTGTATTTTACCGCCCCGTGTCTTCGCATAGTTGCATCTGCTTTCCTGTGTACCGTCTGCACACAAAACATTTCATAGTATGTCCTACGTCATTTCATAGTATGTCATACGGATCTTCATCGTTTATATGTTCAAAACACTCCCCACCAGTGAGTACTCGTATACGAACGAATTTCGATAAGTTTTAATTTTGTCTATCTAGTAACGCTTTATTTGATATAATTGATAATCTTACTTACGTCGGACTCGTTGAAGAAAGATCGTATATCATGGAATGTATTTACGTCGTGTATGTTCGTCATTTCGTTTTCTTCATCATCGCTTTGTGATAACGTCGTTGTTGTTTGTTCACGAATTATGTACACCTATAAAGAACACAATTCGCCGTCGTATGCAAAGCATAGTTCATGTGACATTTTCATTTAGCACTGCGTTCCAGTAACGCAAGTCATTAATATTGTCGCCCGTGTTTTCTGTCCAAACGAAAAGAAGACCGTCTTGCTCTATCCTTGATACTTTGACCTGATGAAACATTTTTTCGATGTCAGCCATAATTGCGTAACGATTGGTACGGAATGTAAGTAATACAGATACTAGATTGTTCAGCAAGTGTGGGCCGGGTAACAAGTTGCCGTTTAATGAGATACCTTTGTACTTTGCTGTGCGTCAAAGACTACACGAACTTTTCCGGGCTTGCTAGGATGAACAACACCATAATGTGGTATATAGTTGGTGATATCGGATGTTTGGTTCTTCTCAAAGTCTAAAAGCTTTCTCGCATGTCTATAATCTATAATCGTTCTGTTTGCTTTTATAAATTCCCAAAAGGGAATTTTGTTTTTGAAATTGCCTTTTACACTTTCAAATTTATTATTGGATTTTGATTTACATGTTTCAGACGAAATTAAAGGAAATATTAACTTATCTTTAAATGTACTTTAATCTTTTAGCTTCCGGGCAGTATTTTCGCCAGTGTCCGTTTTTTTCCGCAGCTGGGGCAAGTTCCTGTTGGCTTGAAGCTTTTCTTACTGGGGTGAACAACTCGTCTGAAGTCTGATTTAGCATTCCGAAACTGGATTTTATCTGGAGCTTTGGAGATTGTTGACAATACATTCGACAACTTTGATTTCCTGCTGCGATTAAATGTGTTTTGCTTTTTTTTGATGGCACGATTTTCAGCAGCTTTAATTTTTCGCTCGTCTGCGGAGTCGCGATATATTCGTACTTCCTACAATAGATCTGTCAGCAATTTTAATTAATTTGTTCCTTTTTTCAATATTAGAAACTATTTCCTGTAACATTTTTGTAGATCTGTGCTTTGAGCCTTGCTTTATCAGATCTCTCAACGTCTCAAGGAAACGTCGAATAGATTCATTAAACTCGTATTGTTTTTTGTTCCCCTTAAACTTCTAAGAAAATATTCGTTTCTTCATCGATCAGTTTCATATCTGACCGTCATGGGGTACCACATGAAGAGCTGTTTCTTCTGCCTTCTCAAATTTTTCGGCAAAGCAGTATACGATTGGGTTAGTAGCCACAGGCTATGCTTGCGATGCCTACCTGAAATAGCTAATTCAAGTAAGGGTTGACGTTTTTTGTCGAGGTTTTCATCAGACATCATGTCGTCGATAATGAACAACGTCTCTTCACCCGCCAGCAACGACGACAATTTTTGAATCCATTCGAAAAGTTGATTCTTAGGGTTTATCAGGAACACGTAATCATCGTAAGTCCTGTTCCATTGTATAGTCGGACATAGTATAACTATGTTGTAGTAGTGTCGCTTATACTCATTTTCAAACAGGTCCAGGACACGTTGCGTTTTCCTGCAACTTGTAGGACCTGTGAAGATAGCCGTCTGTGGTGCCTTGACAACGTCTAGCATTTTATTAAACGCCCTGTTTTTTTATGTATTTTTGGATACGTAGAAAGGTAATCGGAACAAATCCACGCACCGGCGTGGTTGTTGACAAGAGACCCCTTACAGGCGGGGCAGTACGTGGTCTTGTATACAAGGGGTAGAAGATTAAGCATTATCTTACCCTCTAGGTAACGCAATACCTTGCGATATCTCTCGACGAGCCGCGCCTTTTCCTGAGAGACGGGGCAGGGCCCGCGGTTAAAGAATGGTATCTTGATTGGTGTTTTCAAAAGCTCGATGTACCGAGGTACAATGTCGTGGGAAAACAAGGTGTAGAGGCGCAGGTAGAACTCGTCTTGTTGGGACCCTCTAATTTCCTTATCAATTCTGGCTACATCAATCATTTATTTTCCGGAACGATGCTTGCTGGGATGCACCCTTTCTTCACAGCCATCTTGCGGCTTGCTCTGCGCGCGGCAAAATAGGCCGTCATTTTCATGACATCGTTCGTATCCATTTTTGCAGAGGGTCTCGTAATCCCTAGGAATTTCTTACCCGCAAGGGCATATGCAAGGTGAAAGTTAGATCGACCACGGTCTCGTAGAGCATGTCCAAAATTTCCTTTTCCTGCGGAGTTATGTTGCTCATGTAAGGTGTTGCTTTGCTTGTAGTCATTTATTTAATGCGTTTCTTGAAAAAAATTTAACGCATCTTGAAGATATCAATTTGAGGTTTATCCTTTTGTTGGACCTCGGCGGGGCGGGGGGCGTGGGCTTGTAAGGTTCTCCACCATTTTTCCCTCCAAATTTATACCATACTCCAACCCCTATCGCGAACACGGCAAGCGTACCCACGCCGTAGATGTAGACGTTTCAGTGTACGAAACAGGCTCCAGAAAAAGTTTTGACTGTAGATTCTACGGTACCCTCTTGTTGTTTCATTTCTTCCTTCCTTTTCTTCATCAGTGTCGCCAACTTGTGCCCTTGGGCAACCCTTCCTGGATGCTTTACTGGTCTCGTAATGACTTTCTCTTTTTGTCTCGATTCTTCAGCCATTTATTTTAAGTCCTAAAACTTAAGATAAATTTTGCCATAATCCCTGAGCCTCAAGGATCTTTCTCGTTAGCCTAGTACACAAGGATCCCGAGATCCGCCATTGCATCTCTGATGATGGGGTCTTCCTCTATATCTTGGCGGAGGTCCTCGACGCTGTCGATGTCCACAAAGTTTCCAACAAGGTTCGCGTACAGGTTGACTACGTGAGTAGTTAACGCCTTGGTCGTCTTTTCACCCTTCTCCTGGACCTCTCGTTGAACATACTCAGTATGTACCTTTTCGATTGCCTCATCAGGGGTCTTGTCAAAAAACCCTTCTGTACATTTCTTCGGCAAGAGATGCCCTTAGCCTTTGCGCAAAGTTTCCCTCAGGACCTGGCGTTTATCGATAGGTTTTTCGACATGTTCAAAAAATTCCGCTGAGGCTTGGTCAAATATATTCGCGAGCTGACTCATTTTCTTTATTGTATTACGGTATCGCAAAAAACAAAACGCGATCAGGGCATAATTTCAGGGTCGACGGTAGTGTCCGCGGGCTAGTGTTATAATCTGTTCCCGTTGTACGAGCCTCTTGTCATCCTCTCTGTTAAGTGCCAATTTGTTCACCTTTTGGGTGTGGATTTGATGGTTCTTGTGTTGAATTAGCACCTGACTTTTATAAATGTCAACGCCTTCCTCCAGGCATCTTCTATGTCTATAATCGTTGAATGTGGTAGACTTCTTGGTAACACATCTCTTCACGCCCTTTGCCTTCCTGTCACCACCCTCTTTCGTTAGACTCTCGTAAGCAAATAGTTTTGTTCTCAATGTTATAAACTCCGTCATAATTTTTTCACCTAGTTTGTCCTTCATCAAGCCAACAACTTTCCTGATTTTACCGATAGGAAGGGGTCTATTATCTTCCGCGTTGTAGGTGCTTCTATCGAAATGTTTCTCGACATCTTGCGCAATGTCGCGATAAAAGTATTCTGTTCGAATATGAAGATGTCCGTGTCCATGTAACATATCCGCAGCTTACTACCATACCTTGGCTGCATATAGTCGAATTCGCACATTATTAGTTTTGACATGTTCAGGATCGCCTGACCTATATACACTGGTTTGTTCATCTTGACCTCTGTCTTGCCCATCTCTACACCTAGGGAGTGTTTACTGAACCTGAGACCACCTTTGAAATTGGACTTCATTACGAGCTTCATATATTTCTTCTCGCTGTTAACAAGTTAAAATTCCGTTGCTTCCTGATATTTTGCATAGTCTTGCCGAACACCGACAGATTCATGAGTTTGTAAAAATCCTTCTCGAAGTCATTTTTAGCAGCAGTTCTTAGCCTCGTGTTGTGATCGATGTATCCCCTAAGGCATGGTTTTTGGTTAAATTGAATGACCCTATGTACTTTCTCCAGCTCAAGCCCATGCCTTATGACCTCGTGAAGGGCTCTGATATGCACAACGTACTTACACTTGTCCTTTCCTCATCCGTTCGCGTAAAAATGGTAACTCGTTATGTGTATCATGAAACACCTCGGGGTAGTCGATGTCAACCTCGAGCAAATATCCATACATGTTCTTCTTAACAAGTTTCGCGATTCGCGTTTCGGAAAATTCCTCGATATTAGATATCCACCTGAAGCCATCCGTTGGCAGATCTTGACACATGGCCTATCCGTACAGGTTGTTGGCATCAAGATACTGCTGGTACGAAGATTCAACACCCGGGTTATACTGTTCTCCCATATACTTGTTGTTTGCCTTTGCATACCGCCTGAGTTATACCTCCTCGGATACCTTTTTCAAACATGAGAAGCATGTCAGGATCCGTGAGGGGCTCCAACTTAATTCCGGTATACTTGAGTGCCGCCTTCCATGCCAGGCCGGGTGCTGAGTAAAAATGTGCAGGGTCAAGCCTATAGTTTGTTAGACACACGTCTCGAAACGTTTCAAAAACATCGGTCAATAGTAAGACATCTGTGGTGAGATATATATCGTGGTAGTCAACCATGGTAACCTCATCACGCTCTGGAGTGATGCCATTCCATATCTTTCTCGCATGTTTATATTCGTTATCGCTAATCCCTTTCATATTCAGATTGCTGTAAAATACTTCGTTAGGTGGTAGCTCCAACTCTTCAAATCGTTGCCAATCATCCATGTACTCGTACGGGTACACACCTTTTCGAAGCACTAGTCGAAATGTATCATCTTTGTCGATGAATTTTGCCATTGATGGTACGTTCGCTTTTAATTTTTCTTGACTCAATTGCTTTATAGTTTCCAACTTGCAATTTTTACAAAAAAAATCTTGCGATATACTCGGCATTTATACTCTGAATTTCTAGACATTTGTCCGCACAATGTTGACATTTTATGTCACCAGCGTTTGTCCCAATTAGGTTGCTTGCCAATTTGTCTAGGCTTGACGCCATAAATCTGTCGATGTCAATGTCGATGAACCTTATCTCTATACTCTTATACGCTTCCCCATCACCATAACCCATACCTGCAAGTGGTACCTTGATTTTAACATTGAAACGGATATACTTTTCTGAGTTCTCCGCGATGCAACCAATGTCCTGTGTGTCGTATTTTTCCTCTAATTCCCGGATAAACAGGTGCGCGACGTATCCACTTAGATTGTGGAATATAACAGGTATATGACTAGATATTTTAAATTTGAGGTTACAGTTGTTATGCGCCGCGCCCCTATACAGCCTAGTATAGTGGCAATGGTCCCGAACCTTGCAGTTATTCTCATCGTTAAACGGCTTCATGCATATATGACATTCTGTGGCCTCATCATGTTCTCCTTTTAATACCCCTGCTAGTTCCACCATTGATTGTCTTCCAGGTGGTTCACGAACCGCGTGACACAATCCTTACCACGATAAACTGTTAGTGGATCTGGTACATCTCCATATGCAAATTTAGTGTATGTACACCAGCCTAATGGTACATGCTTACTCAGCTTTTTCGTCTTCATACCCCTGGCATCCTCCACTGGTATTAGTAGGCTCTCAAAGTCCGCGTATATTGCAAAAGGAACCTTGAATTGCATCTGACCATCCCTGTATTTTAACCATTTTTCACCTTCTTTTGGCATCGTGATTTTAACCGCCTCGTGGTCCCTGCAGTAGTGATAATGCTTGTCCCTCGATTCAACTGTGCTAAAGGCCTGCAGGCAGTTCAGGCAGAAATGCATCGCATTCCTATTCTTTGATGTCTCCTTGCCTAATAGTCGCGATAGACTCTTGACGGCTGTGTAGTGGGTCTTTTTACCATCCGTGATAAGCAGCAGATTCACCTGCCTGTTACGCTTAATGTTGTGCTCGGATCGCCGCAGGATGTTTATATTCTTTCCCATTACATACAAAACGTTTACCGCAATGTCCGTGTGGTTCTTCTCAAACTTGGAGACGTCTTTGATGCTTGTCGGAAACTCTATATCCAGTCAATTGTAGAGATCTACGTAGGGTCTCAGCTTATATATCCTTTGCATGTCTTTTCCAAACTCTGCATGGTGTAGGGATGCTATGACGCCCCGATGAAGCATGTTTCATCTTCATTTTTAGGGTTAATGATGGCCTGTTTCAAGGCTATCCATTTGGGGAGCTCTATGTAATAGGAATCCCTCGTTAGTTGTAGTTTATGAAAGTCTACATCTAGATGCAGGATTCTATCAACAGTAAATCCACTTTGGGGTAATGCCAGATGTTCTACGTGTGTTTTGATTGACATAAACATTTTATCTAGTACATCATCGACGTCGCTACCCTGAAAAACTTCTGTTATATTGCTATTAAAAGGTTTCTTTACCCTGATATACTCGTCATCGGCTTCTTCAGGTTCCTCCGAGGCTGGCACGATTTCCTTCTTCCACATGATCCACAGGGACAGCTGTACCTTTGCCGAGTCCATATCTCTTACCAGCTCTTCAACCAAGATATTCACATTGTGTCTCACCATCTCTTTATATCCGTCAACATCGGCCTACACCAGAAATGCGAAAACTTCGAAATGTCTTGTGCAGCGTATGCTTATGTTCATGAGGCGTAAAATCTTGGCCTTGCTGATCATATAGATTTTGAATATCTTCGAGGTAGTCTTCTTCAGCCTCTTCTTCCACTTCATCATGAAGCGAAGCGTAGCGATGATGTTAGTCGCACTATTATAGAGATTCATAACTTTACGTATGAAGGCCGCGTAGGTTCTCTTGACTCCCTCTTTTATAGGTTTGGGAACAGCGTCCGCTAACCAGTTGAACCATCCTCGCATCTTGGTTTTCACGATCGAACGATTTTTTTGACATCTCCTGTTTTTCAAATACATCCATGGCCTCCGGTGTTGGTGTTACTGTTACAGGCCTGTGGTAAATCCTCCAGTACAGCAACCAGTTCAGCCTTGCGTAGCCTGTAGTAACCGGTCAGCCCACGGCTTTTCGCAATATCACGTAATTACTGTACAGTTCTCGCGTTCATCTTTATTAAAGATTTTTGCAATGGATTTTTCAATCCTATTCTCGTTTCTGACGCACTCATTTTTGTTATACGAATTCCAACAAGCTCCAAAGATTGCTTCGAAGTTAAATAGGGATTTCCTAATTGCTGATGTCAGCAGTGTGGGGGGGAATTTACCTCGATGTGCGCTAGAATTTTTTTTTTACCTCGTTATAAGCACAGCCATCCATCCATCCATCCATCCATCCATCCATCCATCCATCCATCCATCCATCCATCCATCCATCCATCCATCCATCCATCCATCCATCCATCCATCCATCCATCCATCCATCCATCCATCCATCCATCCATCCATCCATCCATCCATCCATCCATCCATCCATCCATCCATCCATCCATCCATCCATCCATCCATCCATCCATCCATCCATCCATCCATCCATCCATCCATCCATCCATCCATCCATCCATCCATCCATCCATCCATCCATCCATCCATCCATCCATCCATCCATCCATCCATCCATCCATCCATCCATCCATCCATCCATCCATCCATCCATCCATCCATCCATCCATCCATCCATCCATCCATCCATCCATCCATCCATCCATCCATCCATCCATCCATCCATCCATCCATCCATCCATCCATCCATCCATCCATCCATCCATCCATCCATCCATCCATCCATCCATCCATCCATCCATCCATCCATCCATCCATCCATCCATCCATCCATCCATCCATCCATCCATCCATCCATCCATCCATCCATCCATCCATCCATCCATCCATCCATCCATCCATCCATCCATCCATCCATCCATCCATCCATCCATCCATCCATCCATCCATCCATCCATCCATCCATCCATCCATCCATCCATCCATCCATCCATCCATCCATCCATCCATCCATCCATCCATCCATCCATCCATCCATCCATCCATCCATCCATCCATCCATCCATCCATCCATCCATCCATCCATCCATCCATCCATCCATCCATCCATCCATCCATCCATCCATCCATCCATCCATCCATCCATCCATCCATCCATCCATCCATCCATCCATCCATCCATCCATCCATCCATCCATCCATCCATCCATCCATCCATCCATCCATCCATCCATCCATCCATCCATCCATCCATCCATCCATCCATCCATCCATCCATCCATCCATCCATCCATCCATCCATCCATCCATCCATCCATCCATCCATCCATCCATCCATCCATCCATCCATCCATCCATCCATCCATCCATCCATCCATCCATCCATCCATCCATCCATCCATCCATCCATCCATCCATCCATCCATCCATCCATCCATCCATCCATCCATCCATCCATCCATCCATCCATCCATCCATCCATCCATCCATCCATCCATCCATCCATCCATCCATCCATCCATCCATCCATCCATCCATCCATCCATCCATCCATCCATCCATCCATCCATCCATCCATCCATCCATCCATCCATCCATCCATCCATCCATCCATCCATCCATCCATCCATCCATCCATCCATCCATCCATCCATCCTTCCATCCATCCATCCATCCATCCATCCATTCATCAATCCATCCATCCATCCATCCATCCATCCATCCATCCATCCATCCATCCATCCATCCATCCTTCCATCCATCCATCCATCTATCTATCTATCTACTTCAGCCCCACTAGCAATACCGCAATACCGCTTCCCTTTGTTCCATCTTCTTGATTTTGCTGCTTCATGTATTCTGCTATTTCTAATCTTATCGTATGCCTCAGCATATTATCCATAACAACACACATTAGCCAAATATCTGCTTTTTTATCATATATGATTCTAGCTATGAGAAAGTGTAACATAAAAATCGGCTGTAGCTGTCAAAAAAAAAAGATCAAAGTAACAACCAACCCCCAAACACTGCTAGAAAATTTATTTTACTAAATAAATATGTTCTTCCACATAGTGTATAATAGCTGTATACATTCAAAGAAAAAAAAACACAACGCTTTGAGAGGAGCGCACCACACTTGGCATTCTCAAATGCGCCATGTTTAACTTACCCTAGCACAAGACGATGTATAATACAGAACAGAATTTTAAAAAAGCAGAAAAGTTTTAAAAAAGCAAAAAAGTTTTTTAAAAAAACAGAAAAGTTTAAAAAAAAACAGAAAAGTTTGAAAAAAAACAGAAAAGTTTAAAAAAAAAACAGAAAAGTTTGAAAAAAAAACAGAAAAGTTTAAAAAAAAACAGAAAAGTTTGAAAAAAAACAGAAAAGTTTGAAAAAAAACTGAAAAGTTTGGAAAAAACAGAAAAGTTTGGAAAAAACAGAAAAGTTTAAAAAAAAAACAGAAAAGTTAAAAAAAAACAGAAAAGTTTGGAAAAAAAACAGAAAAGTTTAAAAAAAACAGAAAAGTTTAAAAAAAAACAGAAAAGTTTAAAAAAAAAACAGAAAAGTTTGAAAAAAAAACAGAAAAGTTTGAAAAAAAAAGAGAAAAGTTTGAAAAAAAACAGAATCAAGCCCTTCACTGAGAGATACAAGGTAGTAAAATTGAATACCGAAAGGTAGTCTTTTTACAGTGCCTATCGGGACTACCTTTCATGAGTTTTATTACTACCTTTCGGAAAAGAGCCTTATAGAGGATACTTCCTTTACCGAAGCCTTAGACGAACGTGAAAGAAGGGGGTTTTAGCGCGATCTTCAGACTCTCAGCGGTAAACTAAAGAGGTTAAAGACAAAGAAAGCTACACCAGATGTATCCGAGGAGCAACAAAAAATTTGGGATAAGGATATCCACAATCAGCTGAAGGCGATTAACGAGACCCTCATGAAAATAGCTGGAGATGACACATCCCTACGGGAGCAATTGACCATTTTGTTCAAAGAGCAGGAGCTCACTGTCGCGAGCATCGTCTCAGCTGTTGGTCTACTGGTCTCTACCATCGTTCTGGCGCTCACAGGTGGTAGTGGGGCAGCAGGAGCTGGTGCTGGAGGAACCGGTGCTGCAGGCAAAGTGTTTGTTCAAAAGCAACTGGAGAGACTCGGGAAATTTTTAAAGTATCTAGCAGGTAAGGCTGGGGCCGCATTACCAGGGATCATTGGCAGCGTGGTGTTGTTCTTTTTCAGAGTTGCAGCGAGAGTTGTCGAATTCGCAGCAAAGCACTTGTATATGGCCTTGACTGCCGCCGTGGGTATCGTTGTTGCGTATGTAAGTAACAGGAGGAATAGATGAAGAGTCTAGTATGTTGTTCAACACATTAGACCAATTTCTTCATCCAGATGAAAGCGAGGATAAGTCCTACTCCTACCATAACCAGCGTGGTTTTGGTATCCTCATGCTGCCTAAGGTCTTCCTTGGTATCAGGCGTGGTTTTCTTGATATGTTGCCTATGAGGTATAGTAAAGGATGCATTATGTTTGACAACCATGGTATTCAGGTCTAGCTCCACACCGACACCGACATTAGAAGGAGCAATTAAAACGTTGTTGTTATACCGTACAATCTTTCCAATGCGAAGATCCATATTCGAGGGAAGCATTTATACGCTGGACATTAGAGCAAAATTTACTGGTGTTCTGGCATACTGCAGCACCTTTTTAAACTCGGTGATGTCTTGACCTACGTTCTCGTCGCGTAAAACCATGTCCTCGAATTTCTGCAATAATATTTGCCTCGCTGTATAGTTATCGGCATTAGATCCTAGGATTGATGCCTTTGCACTCGCTTGAGATCCTAGTAGCAAGATCACGTAAACGCGTATACTTTCGCTAAGCTTCGTCAGGCCCTCCGATGTCAGACCCTGGGAGGTTGGTATTATGAATTTGGCCCAATCCCCATTAACCTGTTGCCACCAACGGCCGTTGGTGAGTGACGACATGACTGCTTTGAACTTGTACAAAGCGTTGGGATCCGCACCATATTCGCAACATACTCGCGCGTATCCCGAGGTAGAGTAAGGGTTCTCGTACTGAGAAAAGCCTCCTTCGTATGGCATGGGTACCTTCATTCTTGCGAGAATACGACGCATGTGGTAATATACGTGAAATTTAAAGATCGAGTTAACGAGGGGTACGGAGCCAGTCATGTGTTTGGCAGAGATCCCTAACGCCGTTGTAGCGCAATGACAAGCGAAATTCACCTGGATGTTCCAATAGTTCAAGGCTCGCCCCTCCCAATTTACATTCACGGGATCGTTCAACAGATTAGTGGGAACTTTGATGAGGTATTTGGTGAATTGTGGGAATGCCATGGAAATGTGCTAAGTCGTAGACACGTAGAGATGCTGATGCTCCAAGTTAGTTATACCTAAGGGCCACGAGCCTCTGTTGGACTTGTATTTTGCTGTAGGATTATAGCTATAAATATTCATTCTTTATTAAAAGAAAGATGGGACAACTGTATATTACTGATATAGAGAAACCTACGATTTTTGAAGACTACCTTGGGCAGGACACGATGATATCCCTGAAATCCATCAGCATTCGACCTACTTGATTGAACCTCTATAGCAATAACGATTTTACTATCCGTAAGGCAGGGCCTGATCAAACGGTTACTAGAATTGAAATCATGAACGGCCTGTATAAGATTGAAGATATCGCGGCCATCGTCAACAGTCAGGCAGAGAGCAAGATTAAGCTGTTTGTCATGAAAAATGGACTATCCAGGCTCCGTGTCAGTAATGGATATACGGTAGTGATTCATAGAGAACTGCAAGAGCTTTTGGGTCTACCCTACGATCCTGCGAAAAAATACTACACCGTCGGTGATTACGATTTTTTCTACAAAACTGATGTTTATCAACGACTGAGGCTTGTTTGCCCTCAGCTAGATAAGAATGACTGCCTGATGGACGGTAAAAAGTCGAAGATATTGGCAATGCTTCCCATCAAAGAGAACGCATGGGGAGATATGTTGACATGGACTTTTGACACTCCTGTTTATCTTCCTTTGAAAGGATCCACGGATCGTCTCGAGTTCATGCTGACGGACGAACATCATCATGATAAGGACGTATCATTTGTTGGAATTACTATACACCTACTGATAGAATAAATGAACAACGATGATGTTATGAAGCTATACCCTAGCTTACCGCCTAGTGCTCCAGATCATAAGAATAACGAGGGGCATGTGTATCGATTGAAGAAAATAGAGGAAATAGAACATTTTCTACGAAATGAAGTAAAGCAGCGAGAAAAATTCAGTAAGAAATTTGGGATGCACGGGACTTGGTACACTACATGGACCACGGATTGCTCGCCATAAGCGTGATAACATCAGGCGTAGGTATCACTAGTATGCTTAGCGACATCGGAGTTCCTCTAGCTGTGGCAATGGGTGGGATCAGCTTAGCCGTTGGATTAGGACAAACAGCATTAAAACAAGGTGGGAAGAAACTGAATTATAAACGCAAAAATCATGAATCAATAAGACTCCTTGCAGAGACTAAGCTGAATAGTATTGTCGATTTGATCTCGAAAGCCATCGAGAATGGAGTTATTAGTGACTACGAATTTACCCTTATTATGCAAGAGAAGCAAAAATATCTCCTATTGAAAGAGAAAATCCGTCAGCGTATTAAAAGGATTGTGGAGACGATTAATGAACAAGAAAGGCAGCAATTAGTCGCGCAAGGTCGTGAAGAAGGTAAAAATGAGCTTCTTAAAAAACTACAGTCTGTGAATTATGCCAACGGTACCTAGAGGCACCACCTGAATATTCATGATGTATTAGAGCAACCAATTCGGCCTTACGTAGCTTGTAATACCCGGTTAAGCCACGGGTTTTTGCAATATCACGTAATTGTTTCACGGTATATGAATCCATTTCTTTATTGTATGGATTTTAACGTCGTCGGAAGATTTCATTTTGCTCAAAACTAACACAGTTATTCCCCTCCTTATTGCGCATGCATTGATTTTTGATGACGTCAACATTTTATAGGGAATTCCCATTTCTACTCATTTTTATATGTTAGGGACTTACCCCTGATATGCGTAGACTTTTAGGGAATTGTGCTAGAAAAATTTCGAACTTCTATTCTGTATACTTTGAATACGTCATAACATTGTACTGATTATTAGGGATAACTCCTTTGAATTCCATAGCTCAATATGGTATAGTACCGCATGGTGCTGGATTTGTTGTGACGTCACTGTTGTACGCGCACGCGACTGTGCTAGAACATACATTTCCCTATCTCTTAAGTCTCCCTTTCCAAAAATTCTCAATATTTTAGAACCTGTACATGTAGTGTGGTGACAAAGTGTTACGACAAAACGTAAAATGAAAAGGAAATACAGTAGACTCTCGATATAACAAACCCCCGATATAACTAACACCTCGATTTAACAAACCAAATGTTCCATCCCCTGAACCAATAAAACCTCTATATAACGAACTCAAAGTACTGTTCTGCCCAATCTTGTAACGCGCCCCGTCTTCCGACAGTGACAAATGGGTGGCCAGTCTTAAGACTGGACTGCCCAATCTATGGACGTACATGCCCAATCTTAGAACAATTGTGAAAGACAAACAGAACAATAAATGTTTTAGAATTTACCTCTTAATAGGAACTTTAAATTGAAACTTTTCTTGGAAAATCAAAAGGCCAAAAATTTATATATACCATGTATTTTATGTATAAAAGATTGAAACTACTCTACCATATTAGCATAGTCTATAAGGTTTTTCTTTTATAGACTATGATATTAGCTAGCTGGCTACAGCTCGCTAGCTGGCTAAACATCTCATCCAATGAAATTAACAGCTAGCTAACTAATGATGTTTTAATGTGCCTGAGAGTGTTTGTTGGGACTTGCAAAAAACAGAGCTCGTGTGGTACATCCCTTCTTTAAAATCTAAAAGGCGCCAAAGATGGGCCTAACATGGTCTTTTGCCCAATCTTGTGACGCCCTGCCCAGTCTTAAGACTGGCCGGCCAGTCTTAAGACTGGGCAATTTTATGTCCAAAGATTGGGCAGCGTCCTAAGATTGGGCAGAACAGACAAAATACGACAAACAAAACCAAAACACATGCACTGTTTTCAATATTTTTACACCACGTAGATAGCACATTACGTACAGAAAACGCAATGCATTGTCATCCAAATTGAATGATTCGAACCATAACATTCGACGTTTAAATCTAAACACTATGTGTAAACAAAACGTAAAATAAACATTCAAAATTTTAAGGTGAAGAAGGCAAATTAAAACAGCAAGTGAATGAAAATGTAGTGAGTAAATATCTCTATAATTGAAAAATATAAAGCGCTGCAGAAAATTGCACAGGGCAAAAGTACAAACAAAAGCATCGCCCTGGATTGCAAATAAAATAAAAGAAAAATAATTGAAGCTTATCAATCAGGTCAAATCAATTCCAGTCGAAAAAAATAAAAAAGAGTACCAACAACGATCGTGATGAAGCTGTTTTCTATGGTCTAAAAACGCGCGTTCACAAAATATTCCTGTCAACAAAATTATTATCAAGGAAAAAGCTATTTCTCTTTCCAAAAGCCTGGACCTTCCGGATTTCAAAGCTTCCGAGGGTTGGTTGCAGAGACACAATGTAACTTCAAAGCTGTTTCGAGAGAAGAGAATAGTGTTAACCCTTGAAATGACAGCAAGCTGGAAAGAGACATACCTCCCAACAATTTTGTCAAGGTACGAGTTAAAAGATATATACAACGCTGACGAATTTGGTCTTTTCTACCAAGCACTCCCAGATAAATCTTTTCAATTCAAAGGAAACCGTTGCAGTGGTGGTAAGGTTTATAATAAGCATATGAACAACACACAGGAGTACAGTTATTTTAATATTTTTTTACAATTGTATTAAGACAGACATATTTTCTTATATTTTCAGATTCAGCCAGCATTATTCTAACCGAGGATGATATACCTGACCCTCATGTCAAAATTGATATTGAAAACCTGCCAAAGTACAAAGTCGAGCACTTGAAAAGCTGTGTAATATTTCGTGGCGATACGTTACATGGGATTGATACACTCAAGGACGCACAAGTTCGAGTTTTGCACTAGATCGAAAGTAAAACCAGCAGTATGAATGTAGATCCAACTCCAGAAAAAGTAGCTTAGGATAAAAGCAGAAAAAATGGGGATGCTATTGAAACCTTTGTGGAAGGAAGGAACTATGCCAGCTGTGCCTGTCGAACTGAAGGCAGATATATTAAATCGATTAGACTTAACACGATGGTCAAAATCGTTTACAGAAATGCCAAGCTTCACTGTAGAAAATATTAACATTTAAAATAAAAAATTCAACGAGGCATATTGTAAAAATTCTACTGCAATAAAAGGACATTTCATACGTGGTGATCAATTTATTGAAGAAAATTTTCTTGATTCGACCAACATGTATGCGAAACACAGTGACTCATTATTTTTTGGAAAGGTGCGGCAGCTGCTAGTTTAAAGAAAGCAAACAGATGGGTATTTTTAGCTTTAAACAAAATCACAAGTGAAATTCGATATGCCTATTGTCAATGCCCAGCTGGGAGTGTTGGAACATGCTCTGGTAGACAGACTATCAATGATTTCCGATGCGAAAGCTTTTACCTCGAAACCTTGTGTTTGGAATGTACCACAGTCTAGAGACATTATTGAGAAAATACCTGTGATGGAATTGACAATAAAATCACTTAATGCAAAAAAAATTAAAATAGAGAAAAATAATGATACTAACTGTACACCGAAAGAAAAAAAGGAATTGTTTCTTCCTTATATGAGTCACGTGTTTCTTCACATACTACTGATGAGGATTTGACGTTCCTATTATCACACATGCAAAATACGAAAACCAACATTTGTGCCACAAAACTGATTAACCCAAATCCTGTTCACTTTAAACAAACTCAGTTTGGTACAATGGCCCTGAAGGCTCACATTGTGCGCATTGTTCTTGGTTCTGTGCGAGCTCTTCTTAGCACATTGCGCGGTGTTCAACGACCCAATGCGCTCTTCTTGGCTTACTTCGCGCTGTTCTCCATATAAAATTTCGAGAGTTGTTCTTCTGAACCTGACTTTTCATAATTAGACTGGGGCAGAGTTATGAAGCCAGCGGGTCAGTAGTTTATATTAACTTTTTATCTTATAAAGGAATACTTTTATTTCTAGCGCTTCTTTTAGTTTAGACATGATGGAGGAACTAATCGAGTCGTACTTTTTAGATAGATATACAAATGTTGAAATTTTGGGTTTCTTAGCCATTCAACACAATATTTACATAAGTGTATCAACACTTAAAAGAAGACTGAAGGAAAAAAATTTGCGTAGGCGTATCTCAAAACAGAACGAAGACAGAGCTGCAATAGGAGCAGAGGTAGCAAGACATCTTTTTGGCAGCGGCAGTAATTTGGGTATGCAACTGTATGGAAGTTCAATATATTATCTTTTGTTACATTTGATAATGACTATGTTTCATTTAGGATACAGAAAGATATGTAGTATCTTGAAAAAAATGGGTATTGCTGTTAACCGTAACACAGTTATGGAAATTGTCAGGGAATTGGACCCAGAAGGAGTGTCAACAAGGAAGAAGAAAAGACTTCGCCGACGAATATACTCAGTACCTGGTCCAGACTTTCTGTGGCACATTGATGGCTATGATAAGTTGAAGCCATATGGATTTTCGATACACGGGTGCATTGACGGATTTTCCGCAAAATAATTTGGATGAAAGTTTCTCCAAGCAACAAAGATCCAAACATAATTGTAGCCTACTTTCTCTCGGCAGTTAAGGAAAACGCAGCGGTGCCTACTAAAATCAGGTCAGATGATGGCACTGAAAACAGTTTGATCGAGCCTATACAAATAACACTGAGGGCCGAACATGATGACGAATTTGCAGGCCTTGCAAGTTATGCTATTGGTACATCTCCATCCAATCAACGCATAGAAAGTTTATGGTCTCAATTTACGAAAGACCGTCCAATGTGGTGGAGACAATTTTTCTCTGAACTTTCATCGTTTGGTTTTGTAAATAGCTCAAGCTATGTTGTGAAAGAATGCCTGCGATTTTGTTTCATGCACATACTAAGAAAAGAACTGGATGAATTTAAAGAGCGTTGGAATCGACATCTTATTGCAAAGTCTAAAGGTGCATCACTACCTACTGGTAGACCAAATTCATTGTATCATCTACCACAATTGTATGGGACCAAGTCGTACACAATGTCGGTTGATTTGGCAGATGAGGAGTTCGACAATCCTAATTTTGCTCAAAATAGACCAGACAATTGCTAAGGGTTTTGTGAGTTTGCAGACGCTGTTTTGCAAATAAGGGGCTTGTCGAGAGAAAGACCTTCAAGTGTAAATCAAGCTTTAAAAATATATTTTGCACTATTAGAGGATATTGTAACATATTCTTAACATTTTTATTTCTCATTATAAACAAATACTTTTTTTATATGTTTTTCTGTCCATTCGACAGCTTTTCAGCACCAATGAAATTTCTAGTCTTTTTTTGTTATGAATAATGCTTTTTGCCCAAATACATAGTCTCTTAATTTACAATTCCCGTGCGTGAAGTAAAGGGTGAAAAAACCTTTTCCAGTCAATGTAATAAACAGAATTAAAAATATATGTAAAAAATACTACTGCAATATAAAAAGTCCAGGTAAATAAATAATATAATATCAACAGCTGAAATCCAAAGCATAACATGGAGCTTACAATGCTTCATAAAGATATGTAAAATATACTATTTCAATATACAAAGTCTAGGTAAATAAATAACATAATATCAACAGCTGAAATCCTTAGTTTCATGCAACTCTCCAAGGAGGTTTAACTCTCCAAGAATAAAAATAACATGGAGCTCAAACTTTTCCATAACACTCTCCGTTTATGATATCTTCTATTATGTTTTTACTGAAGTTTTCACTATTATATCTAGATGTGACTGGGAATGTCAACTTCATTACGCATGTTGATACTATCATTCTTCCCTCACTGCTATGATCAAAATAAACGTCCACTTTCGGTGGTGGAAGAGACAAACAATATTGTCCTGTTAGAAACATGACAATGTCCTCAAGTGTGAGGGTTTTTGCTTTTTTGACGGATTCGTCTACCTTGCCATCTTCAACGTCATTCAACGTGAAGGCAAGGACACTCTGCGTCTTCTTTTGGCCGGTTTCGTCGATGAAATTGTGCCAATTATACCAAATATCTTCCTCCACCTCCATTCCCTCACCACTTGAGAAGTGAGGGACAAAGATGGCTTTGATATCTTAAGGACAAATGCAATTTTCTCTGTACGTAAAAAACTTCTTTGACACTTCTGGGTACTTCTGGAGAAGCGAAAGAACGTTGTTAGTTTTCAAACCATTCTGAAATTGTTGAATTTCTTCCAGTTGCAAGGATATAATAAAATGGTGTGCAACTGTTTTTAAAAATTCGGGTTTATCATCATAAGAAGGAAATTTATATATTGTACCCATACTCTACTCGCCCTGGGAAATTTCGCACCAGAGTATTATAAGCTACTTCGTCAGTACATTCATTGATTTCAATCAATTTCTGCTTGACATCATAATCTGGTATATCCAAATGGAATAAATACAACTGATGGCCTTAAATTACAGTACAAAATCATATTTGCTAAAGGTGTAACACTGGCTATAGCATGGCAATGTATCTAGAATTTTACAATATTGTCTTTATTCTGGTTGGATTAATCCTCCATAAAAAATAACTATATAGCAAAAAGTATAATACTATTCATGAATTTTTTTATATTATATACTCACCGAGAATGTAACAACATAGACCAGGACACAAATTTGGTGTTGGGTAATTATACAAAACTGCTGCAGCTACCAACTTTCCAAAATAATAGTACAATCTATCACCGGTTTTTGCTATATCGTGCATGAAGACTGCATTATTTTCTAATCCGTACAGCAGCTTCCTCTTGGCCTGACTGCAAAACAATGACATCATCTCTCTTCCTGGGCCAACACCAACACCACCTTCAATCATACCAAATCTTGTAAATTCCACAGAAATTTTTGTAAGATCTTTGTTTTCAAAGAACAACTTCATTTTCTTCAACATATCAGAAAATACATGTCGTCTTCTGATGGTGAATGTATGGGATTTTGTATTCTCATATATTTCTCTCAACTGTTGTAAATCATCTTCAAAAGAGGAAGGTTCAAATATTTCTCTGCGCCGTTTACGTAGTCCAATTAGGTCAGGCTTTTCTTCTTCAGTATCTGATAAAATTTCAATTTTCTCAGTGTCAATTTTTAAGGAATCCTCAAAATCTTTGTTTTGTTCACAAATCAAACAAGTGTCTGTATACGAATGGCTACAGTCGGAACAAATTTTCCTTTTTTCAGCTACTTTCAGTGGGGAAAGTTCCAGTTGATCATCAATATCCTCAAAATACGACCTTGTTTTGAGTACAAAGTAAGTTTTCGACGGGTAGAGGCCATTGCTCTTAAAATAATTTGGTAAATTTTCATTGGTAAAAATTTCTTCACCAAAACTATCACATATTGTAGCTACTACATCAGATTCTTCTTCATTGT
This sequence comes from Hydractinia symbiolongicarpus, assembly GCF_029227915.1. Lineage (NCBI taxonomy): Eukaryota > Metazoa > Cnidaria > Hydrozoa > Anthoathecata > Hydractiniidae > Hydractinia > Hydractinia symbiolongicarpus. The sequence continues at coordinate 19,756,844 of NC_079877.1, forward strand.
AGCTATTTCTTCCAAGTTTGTTGAAGAATATTTTCAAGGCCTTCTCTTTCAACTTATCAAATGTTTGCTCTTCATCAGCCTCAAAAAATACAAAACGATGGCCACCTCCATCACACTGCTTCACAATTTCCCAAGTACCCTCCTTCTGTCCACCAACACAAAGAAATCTACTATATCTGATTTGAACCTTCAACTTCTGTGTTTTTAAACCTTTCTTTTTATTTTTAACATAGTCATAAGAAAAAGAGATAGTCTGGGTACCCGGGCCGTTTATTTACGTTTGTTTCGTTTTACGGCGCAATGATGAAATTATTGGGGTGGCCGGAGCAACCAGGGACGTATTTTGAACAAGATGGCTGAAGCGGACGCTTTTATTTATGGTGATGACTTCGATGCTATTCTTGCAGCTATCGAAGACAACCTTTTAGAGGAAGATAAAGAATTATCTGTTCCTGTAACAGATATTGTTGATGAGGTTGTTGCTGATTCCATAGAAGAGGATTTTAAATGTGATCAGTGCGAAAAAATATGCAAGACATCAAGAGGTTTAACCAGACATAAAAATAGCAAGCATGGCCCTACTTCTGTGGCTGAACCTCATCACCAAAAGCCTGAAAATAAATTACACCCTCTATACTTGAAGAAATCTAGCTCTAGATGAGTGCTATAGTGAAGAAACGAGAAAGGGGTTTTTGATGTTTCAAAAGCCAACACTAGATGATGCTAGATACACCTTTGAATTTATTAAAGATGTTGTAGCCAGTTTTAAAAACAATAGCGAAAAATTTTATGCCTCTTTTTACAAATGTGTTTCCGAGAATATTGTTTTCAAAAACTTATCAAAAAGAGCATCAGTTATCCTAGGATTTGAGTTAGCGAACTATGTACTTGCCCACCTAACAGGTTCAGTTGTTAATGGTGATATTGCAAATGTATCTCCAGGTACAAATTTTTCACCAAAGGAAAAGCAAATTATTAAATATCTTGCAGGATATGTTTTTGGAACACTTTACAGACGTATACGTAGATCGAAACAAAGTCGTAGTATCTTGAATCTGCAAAGCATACATCTACTTATTGCTGGTAAATCAACTGACCAGGAACACTATACCGAAATCAATACACTAGTTCGCATTAAAGACCGAGGCGGCTTATGGACAGTAACATCAGAAGTTTTTGAAATTTTTTCCATAGTTGAATCCCATTTCCGCCAAGAGTTTAGCACCACGCATAGAAGTATTGACAGTAAAAAAATGGTATCATATCTCATGAATAATGCAAGAATTTTATGCAATTACAACAAATTAAAAAATGCTTCAACTGAAGAAGTTAGTAAAGAGATAGCTTTGAATTTACTGGAACATCTTTTTATGTTGTATATTCGTGTTCGTGTATATTCACTTGTGAAGGATAAATGTCAACGGCACAATGTTAAATCAAAGGCTAAAAAATCACGATCGTTGCGAACTGAAGTAAAAAAGCATCTGAAGTAAAAAAAGCATCAAGCACTTTGAATCATGGACATTAGTCTTGAACAACAGACTATAAACTTGTTAAAACAGCTATTTTTATAGCTACAAACTTATAAAAAACATTATTTTGGAAAGAACGAGAAGTACACGGAAATATTCAACCTTTAAAAGTAAGTATTTTTGTATGGAACTTACAGAAAATGATTTCATACACATTCAGTTTATTGTGTGCTGCAAAATACTACCTTCAGAATAATGCTGGATAAATATTTGCCCATTGGGACTCAAAAATTTATGTGGAACTTATATTTGTGAATACTGGCCCACAGAATTTTCTAATCATACTCACCATCAGAACCATAAAAACAGAGTAAGGTGAAGCCAGTAATAATGTTTTTTAAGATGTGTGGCTATAAAAATAACCGTTTTTTGTGTGCTGCTTCTTCTGATTTGTTGATGACTCGGCGCCTTAATCATTTTCTTCATTATTTCTTTTTTTTACGACATGGCATAGACTCAACATCAATTTCGGCAAATGCTTCGTTGTCAATACAATTACCAGCTATTGGTCTGAATATTTTTTGTGTACGAATCGTGTTATCGTTGTATCCAAAATCTCTAACAGTAGGATTGTCTTTTCTATGCCCCATTGATCGTTGTCTTCCGAAATAATTTTCCAGTGGATCTTAGCAAAAGCGCTCTGTAGGAACATATGGTACACCATGTGACAATAGATATTTAATAAGCTCGATCGATGAATATGTTGTGATTTTAATACCTTCATATGTTTGCCATGAGATGAACATGTTAGATTTGGCATTATCAGTGAAATTTCCAGGTCTTGTGGCAATTGAGTCCTTCCAATCAGAAAAATATTTTAGAAATGTTTCAAGTAGCCATGTAAAGCGCTCGTCATCTTGTGATTCGAATGGTTTTAGAAACGATTTTGCTTTAGTGATGCCTTCTTTTGTTCAAATAATCAAAGAACTTGTCCATCATCATACAAAACGTGGCAGTAGCTTCTGCTTCTGGTGGTCCATATGTTTGGAGTGCATGAAAAACTGATTCACTTAACACCTGTGCAGCTAGTCAGACATTCATCACAGAAAAGGGTGTGAGTTTAATATGGTTATTTGTGATTTTGGGAACAAGGTGGAGACCACAGTCCAAATCATCAAAAAAAAGCTTTGATATGTGATTCCATGTCAGATATTTACTATTGTTCCACATACTTCTTGTGCACCTTCCAGCCATTGAATTAGCTAAGCAGTTTCTGGCAGTTTTAATCAGATGTGGTGGGTCGGATATGAAGTAAATATATCTCTTTTCAGTTGCCATCACATTAAGTGTACGATAGGTTACATCAACGTCTCCATTAACATCTTCCACTCTTGTCATATTAAAATGCATCCGATACATACTGCGGTTTGGAGAAGCGCCATCACTTGTAACACCGACCACTTTAATTCCACAATTATCCTCCAATATGCCAACAGCTTTCCAAAATAATGTAAATAACTGAACAGACGTAGCATTTGTGGTTGCAAAGTTGGCAAGGGAGAAGTTTAAGGGGTTAACAATACTTCGAATTAAAAAGACCAGCATGTGTGATGCAATGTCATCAGATTTTTGAAGGGATGCCAAATTAAGTTCCATATCACCTAAGTCCACATATCCATATAAGTCACCGGTGTGCTTATCCCAAACTAATTTCTCTTGTATTTTTATTTCATCCATTAACACAATACCATATCGTTCTATGTCTGAAAAATTCTCCACTATTTTTTTTAATTCTAAGATGACATCTTTATTAAATCCTTGTTGTGGTCGTATATAGTTTTTGTAGTCCCTTAATCGGCGACGACTGGGCAAAATAAAACGAAGGCGATTTTGCAGCTAAACCCAAACAATACCGGATTACATAGGATGATATCTAACAGCTGTCTTTGATATAGAAAGATATTTTTGTTGTTCACTCCAAAAGAATTGCATAAATTCAAGCATCTTTTCGTAATCTGCATTTGACATGATATTCATCATATCTTTGCTCAAACTATCATCAACAGGTACTGCCTTTTGTACGATTTCTTCCATCATCTTTAATTTGTCAGCTTTTAACTGTTTGTTCTCAATTCTATAACTTCGAAGTTTCAATTTTATACGATCAGGAGATGTTAAGGAAACAGGAGCTTTATCATGAGCCGGTGTGGATAAATTGTCTTGTTTTCTTTGAAGACTAAGTTTTTCCCTAGATTCAGCTTTCAAACACGGTTCACATTTGTCTTCAGTGTTAATTAATAATTGGCAGGAAGGTGGTCGATGCCATTTCGTTTGAGAAAGAGGATTTGGTAATATGTCTATTGTTGGGTTAAATTTTTTAGGTGCAGTATGTTCAATGCAACTACCAGAAAATGATCTTGGCAAACCAGGACAAACAAAGAAACCCGAAATGTATCTAATCAAATTAGAAATTGTGATATTTTTAACTGAGTGGTCATAGATGTTATAAATTTGATGTTGTTTAGGAAGACTCCATAGTAGCACACGGACATTAAACTGAAGACTTGTATCAACATAAATCTCATACTTTGGTACCATATGAATATCATCATTGCAATAAAATTGAACACTGTTCTCTGAATAATTATACGGGAAGAAAATTCAGAAAATGATTGATAACATTCAAAATATTCAGGTGTTTTAATTTCTGGAGGTGGATGTTGAGCTCTCTTTAATAAAGTTGACTGTGATGATTCCCTTGGTTTTGTTATGGTTGAAGAAGAAGGAATGCTTTTGATGGGTAAATTGAGGCAAGGCAATTCACCAGGATTCAATGTAACTCTGCTCTCATGACGATAATATTGATTTTCATTAAAGTGCTGTTGACAAATGAAGATCCTTTTATTTGCTATTCTGTCACGAAGTGCTTTATCAACCACACGATCTTTGGTGACAATAGCTATCAATTTTTTCCTCCACTGGGAATCGAACGTATTATCACTAGTTGGGACTTTAAAAATAGCTATTCCCTTGTACTTAGCTCTTCGTGATACTGTACAGCCAAATATTGAACAATTATCTCCAGGCATATCAATAAAAAAATCAAATTAAATTCTTTGTTTACAACAAAAAAGAGTAATCTGAACCAGAAAAACCGCCATTTCTAATTTACCGTGCCTGTAGAAAACTGGGTTCTAGTTTAATTACGGCCACAAAAGGATCAAAACAATGCTTCTATTGTTATAGCGCTCTCTTTTCCAGACTATCTCTTTTTCTTATGACTATGTTTTTAACATCCACTTTCTCTGTCGTTTTATGTCCTGCTTGAGTTATCAAGTTGTTTAACCTTCTATAAATATTCCCTTGACGTTTGGTTGCCGAATTTGAACATTCAGATTGGTGACTGGCTGGCTGATTATCATCTTTCAGCTTTCCAATTTGATTTTTTACTTCTTCCCTGATGATTTCTTTTAGTACTCCCTCTATTTTTTTTATTTTGTGTTTACCTTGTAACATGCGCATGAAATGTACAAAAAACAGACCACGAGACCCACGTGGTCATTTGATTAACGTCCCTCGACCCGGTCTTTTTGGCACAGCGCGCAAAAACTGTAGCAGTAACAGTGTGCACTGCAAACAAAGGAAGAGCGCGCACTAACCAAAGAAGAGCGCACACTGACCAAAGAAGAGCGTGCACTAATCAAAGAAGAGCGCGCACTGACTAAAGAAGAGCGCGCACTAAGCAATGCAAGGCGTAAATGATTGAGAACACCGCGCGCAATGTGAGCCTTCAGGGCCATCGTAGTTTGGAAATGTACCATCAGGTTCATTGCAAAGCTACCAATGCCCTATGATGCCTCCTGGTTTTAAAGTTTATTGTTCTATTCCTAATTCATCACCAGTATGTCAAGATGGTTTTAGTTTTCGACAATATCCATCGTTTCCATTTCAGCAAGTACAAAATAATATTGATGAATATATACAAAAAATTCACATCGTTGAAATAAAAAAAATGCAAAAGCTCGAAGCTATGAAAGATCATGCAAACGATGTTGAAAAGATCGAATCAAGTACAAAAAACCAAGCTGATGATCCAAACTGGTCGTAAAAATAGATTCACCGCCTCGTTATGCAACAAACTTGGAAAAACTGCACTAAAAACAGAAAGAGAGTTAAAAACTTTAGCTCGTGATATTGTAGCTGGTGACCCAGCAAAGCTCAATAAGATTGTAAAAATGAAAATAGCGTAAGGGCGGTTTTATGAACCAATAGCAATTCAACATTATGAAAGATACATGACACTTCAAAAGTTCAATATAAGGGTTGAACAATGTGGCTTGGTCATTGACAGAGTAAATTACGTGTTAGGCGCTACACCTGATGGCAAAGTAACCTGTGATGGTTCATTTGGCGTATTAGAAGTAAAGTGTAGCGAACAGTATAAGGATATTGATTCCAAGACAATTTGTCACATATCACCCAATCTCTGTGTTGTTCTTGATAAAGATAGGGGTTTAATCAATATTAACAAAAAGCATTCATACTATCGACAGGTGCAGATGCAGTTAGCTATCACTTGTCGTACGTACTCATAAATCCCTGGCTATTTATGAGGGAATCTGTTCTTGTGAAGAGAAGTATATTGGCGAAACCAAACGTAATATTTGTGTTAGATGTGTGGAGCATGAAAAACCTTAGGGGAAATCTGAACCAGCGAGGCACATGGTGCTTCAAGCTTGACATGCTTTTTCTTGGAGGGTGTTAAGCATGGCTCCATCTGACAGTAGAAAACGTAAAATATTGGAGGAAACTTCACATCTCCGATCAATGATCAATTTGATATTAAGTTTACGCTTATTTAGAAATGGTGTAACATGAGCTTTTCTCAAAACCTTTTTAACTGTACGTGTGTAAATTTGATTTTAGTTGTTTATATAGTCTGAAGATATGCTTAGTGTACGAAAAGCTTAGCTAATAAATACTTTTTAACTTTCAAACTCGTTTTATTTTTTCTTAGTTAATAAATTATGGCTGTTATTTTTACCTTACATAGATTCAAATTTCAATCCAAGATTAAACAACATTCTTTATCAAAATGAACCTAATAATAACCAGCCAGGTACAATTGAAGAAATTCTTCAAAGTTTATCCATTACAAAAGAAGAATATGAAAATGCACTGAGCATATCTCCTGATAATGGATTTCAAATTCTCTTTCGAAGGCTTCCAGATTCCTTTTTTATAAATAGTTATTTTACCGAAGCCTTGATGGCATGGGAAGCCAATATAGACATTCAGCCTGCTCTTGATTATTATAAAGAAGTGTCTTAGATGTGTGCTCATCTACCTAAAGCTGAAGACAAATCTTCAGAACCGATGAAAAAAGCAGCATCGCAAGCATTAGAAACTGGCAATTCGTGATTTGTGCAAATTAAATCAATTGTAAATGCGCATCGAAATCATCGCGAAATGTCAGTTCAAGAAGCAGTTGCTATTATAATGCCAGAAATATTGTTACGAAAGACATTTACTGTTGACGTTTTTACAAACAGTAACATTCCTGTGAATAGATATAGGGTATGTCATAACAAAGAACAGATTTTAGGTTTGCCACCAGACAGTACTGATATTTTTAAGCGAAATATGTTGGATAGATACATCGATAGACAATATCCAGAATTTAAAAAAAGGAGATACCCTATGTTGGAACAAATGTGTTATACTGAGTTCTTGTCTAGCTACTTTATGAAAATAAAACCGAAACCAAAAGATAAAAATGACAGTCAACCAGAAGTACTTGAAGAAATAATACCTGATACTCATATGGAATCCTTCGCTGAACAAGAAAATGACGTTTTTGATGAGATGAGCAATATAAATTACCATAGCAATAACAAGGTTCTTAATGAAACCGAGAACGTCCCAGTTATTGGGAACCCTTTTTATCGGTTAGTAAACCTGGAATTTCTTATGATGAACTCCATGAGAAAATTTGAACATTAAACAAAACTCAAAGGCAAGTTTTTGAAGTCGTGCATGATTGGGTTAGAATTTACACAAACAGCTTGGCATGTAACGCACACCATAAAGTTGAGCCAATTTACATTTTTCTAACAGGAAGTGCAGGTTGTGGAAAGTCACATTTGATAAAAACAATTTCTGACATGCTAAATAAAGCACTTTCTTATCGTGCAGGAGAAAAAGATAAAATCTTATTCTGGCACCCACTGGTGTTGCTGCCATCAATGTAGAGGGGAATACAATACATTCAGCCTTGGGCATACCAGTTGATAGAAGTTTTACTAAAAACATTTCTAAGTTGAGTGATAAAAAGGGATGCATGTTTCGATATAAGCATTGTTGTAATCGACGAAATCTCAATTGTTTTAAACGAGCTGCTTTTGCATATTCACCAAGGCTAACTAAAACATTTGGTTGCGCAGATGGCATTGCATTTACAGGTATATCTGTTATAGCATGTTGGAATTTCTACCAACTTCCACAAATTCAAGCAAGACCTATTTATGCAGACTACAAAGATGTACTGTTAAATCTTTCGCATTGTTGGCAATAATTTAGGATTGCTGAACTAACAGAAGTTATGAGGCAGCGTGATGAACAATGTTTAATTGAATTATTAAACAATATCAGAGTGCCAAACTTAGAATCGCAACACGAAGCTTTACTTAAATCTAAATTCATTTTTCAAAATGACCCAAACTACCCCAAAGATGCGATTCATATATTTGCTGAAAACCAACCTGCCTCTGAACACAACTAAACAGTAAGGCATCGGATAAAATAAATATCAAGGCCATTGACAAAATTCCAGAAAATATTCCTGTGTCAATGGTGCAAAAACTCCATCCCTGTCTCCATCAAATGGAGACAGGTGGACTAGATCAAAACCTTTTTTTAAAACTTGACGCGAAAGTCATGCTGACATCAAATATCGACATATCAGATAAACTTATTAATGGACAGATTGGGACTGTTCATGGTATAAAAACCTATGGATTAGGAAAAGTAACAAAAATATATTGGGTGGTTTTTGATCCAAAATGATCCGAGATTGTTTCAAAACCGAAAGGAGTTGAAAAAGTTTAAACTTTTTTCTGATCCAAGTATGGATCAATACCGGATCGTTTTTTTTAACCAATGAATGTTCTGACATGTTTGATCACGTGATGTAAATTCAAAAGGATAGCCAAAGCTTTATGACTGCCGTAAAAACAACACCAAAGCAACATGGAACAACAGCATGAAGACGCACATGCACATGCAGATGTTAATATTGATACATCCTATGTTGATAGTGGTAGTTTAATTCAGCAACAAAACCCAGATATAAGACATCAGTTTTAATCCCTTCATATCCAACTCTCTGGAAGCCTAATTTAAGGGCTTACAAGGATTTAAATACGCAGTGGCTATGTGACCGTACTTTAATATTTTTTTTCTATTCGTACGTGACTCTCACGTACTTAATTATTTTTTTTCTAATCGTACATGACATTCGTGTACTTTGTTTATTTTCTTTACATTCGTACGGGACACTCACGTACTTTATTTATTTAAAATGAATTTGGGGGAATTAAAAGAAATTTAGAGAAATTCACAGTATGTATATATTTACAAAAGAAAATCCTTAACAATCTTTTTCATGTTTATCTGATTTTATGGCTGCGGTGTGTCGTACGGAGCAAGGTTTGCAGAACCAGATCCTAGCTGCTGGCATTTTTGTTCTGCCAATACAAGATAGATGGCACCAGCACAGACAACCATCACATCCCACAGACGTTTCCTCGGAAAGGTCGTTGTTGCAAACTTCGCAAAACCACTTCTTAATTTTTGTGTTTTTTATAACATGCTTCCACGCAGCTTTACCACACAAGTGTTGGATCATCGATAAATCGATGTTGTCTTGATCAGACAGTTTTGGATGAAATTCTGTCTGCATAATTTCCAGGGTAATTGTTTTCTTTCCAGATAATATGACTGGAATGTCTGCGGTAGTCTTTTCTTTTAGTACCCATTCTAACATTACTAAAAATAGAGAAATATAAAATGATAAATAAAGAATATACACAAAAAAGCTTAGTAAAATGAAGTTTCTACAACTAACATTTAATTTTATCATTGGTCGGCAAATTAACGAATGGTACCATCTTTTCTTTTGTTTTTCTGTTGGACAGGCCAATAGCCGTATAAAACCCTTTCGGTCTTCCTTTTTTGCACATTTTTGGGGCAATTTGATGAGGGAGAACCCTAAATTAAGAATTATTCTTTATATAACAATACGCTGAAATTAGAAAATTGCAGAGAATTATAGACTATAGTACTTACGGTTAAAATTCGAATCGTTATTATCCTCAATGGCTTTGATTCAACAAGGCTTTTTACACCTTTCACCTCACAAAAGGTGTTTGAAATAGTTGGAGCTGAATAAAAAACAAGTAACAGTGGTGCTCTCAACCAATTAAAATCTCACCATTACAGGTGCCTTTCACCTACCAATTATATTTACCCATAAGATCACGTGACTTAGTCTTCTTTAGCAACAAGATAGCACATTTTTTCCCTTTCCTTTTTCTTCTCGCTAATAATCGCACGTGGTTTGTTATCAATCACTAATCAAATCTGTTAAACATGGCCAACAAACAAACCGAGAAAGAATTATATAGAAGTAACCCATTCGTTATAAACAGACCCTTCATAATGATCGACCGCTTACGCCAGGTCGGTGGTTTTGATTCTATCATGGATCAATTTCACTACTCGAGCAGAAAGCGGTATAAGAAACAAGGCCTGTCCGTCTGATGAAGCCCTTGTTTCTTAGGTCATCCCTTTACCCACACAACATCCTTTCTCTATATACGATACTTCGAATCCTCCACTGGAGAGTAGGGACACCCAATCAAAAACAAACTTACGTTTTTTAGAAACCAGTAAAGAAGAAGTTATAATACCGCAGTTACGTACAACTGCTGACGAAGATGTTGTTGATATCAAGTTAGCTAAATAATAGATAAATGTTATGTAAACGAAATATATTTTTTTAATTTTACTACGAAACGAAAATCATCGACTATCATCGAGATACCCATCTTAAAAAATAGAACTTGATTACGACGCATATAGATTCAGTTCTATAATACTCACGAATGCTTTGGACGTTTTCCAGTTGAAATGGATAAAAAATTCTTGCCACCATTAATACACCAATAATCAATCTATTAGATTTTTGTATTAGACTTTTTTTTCGTTGCACGTTTAGCTGCACTCTCTATAGAAGAGAACTCCTGACATAAAGTTGAATATAATTAGATTTTTCATGACTACAAATTGCTTCATTTAACTGCTCGAAGCTCGAAAAACTCTGTCCGACCTCCATCTTCTTCCTTCAGCATACAAGTCCTATTCGCGCCTTTTTGCAATTGAAATTGTAATGAAGTTGAAAAGGCTGGTTTCTACTACTAAAACTTTCCCCATAACAAATTGAAATTTCATGCTAAGTATAAAAATCTTTTTTTTATGAAACGAGAAAGAAAAGATTTTACGTACGAAGAAAAGATATAGAAAATCGCAGATATAGAAAAAAATAAAATAATAATAAATTACGTGAGTACGTGAGTGTCACGTACGAATAGAAAAAAAATAATAAAATACGTGAGAGTCACGTACGAATAGAAAAAAAATATTAAAGTACGGTCACGTATGAATAGCCACTGCGATTTAAATAACAAAGATGCATGTTGGAGGGAGATAAGCATCAAAATGAATGTGACAGGTATGTAGCTTGCTGAGTCAGTGACTAGATAGTTTTTTATTCATATATGCTAAGAATTATTCAGTCAATTTTATTAATGGAAAGTTTTTTTTCTGCAAGATTGGGAAAAGCTAGCTAATACATTTATTTATATTTTATTCTTAGTGGACACCTTGAAAAAAGAAATGGAACAACGTAAGAGATAATTATCAAAAAAGTTTGTCAAAAAGAGAGAAAGCAACAAGATCTGGTTCTGCTAAAAAAACATTACCAACTTGCAACTTTTTTGAGGAACTATCATTTTTAAGAGACAGCCTTACCAATAGAATACAACTTTCAAACATACCGTCATCAATATTAAGCCAAAGAATTGATGAAGAAAATAATTCCACTTCCTCTAATTATAATGTGTCATCCCATGAAAGTGAGATAAGCGATCCACCTGCTGAAACACCACCTGCCAAGCATAGAAAAAGAAGTAATGTTTCGAGTCAAGAAAATGATATTGATTTCTTGTTAATGAGAATGCTTGATAGGCATTTAAATGAAACAGACAAACAACAACCATTACAAAAAGAAGAGCCAGTGGAAGACGGAAATAAATTATTTTGTTTAAGTTTACTGGAGACGCTGAGAGGTTTAGACGAGAGAAAAAATACGTTGGCACAAATTAAAATCCAACAAGTGTTGTTTGACATAAAATTTGAAAAGTAAAAACAATTTATATAATATATACTGCAACTCGTTTTCTTTAAAATTTTGTTGATATTACGTATAGACTTGTTTGTTATATAACAAAGACAAAGTTTCGTAAACATAACATCTGAGTAGGATACCACTACCAACAAAATCAAAAGAGCATTGTTTAGTAATAAAGTATTAAAAGATTCAAGAATTATCGAGGACTGTGCTCTATGAGAAAGATGTTTTATGCTACTTTGTATTTTCTAAATATAAATATAAAAATTATTTACTTATGATTCAAATATGTCTGCAGTGGAGTTCACTGCATTTTGTGTCCAGGAAACACATCCAATGTCAGTCATAAAGTACTCGCAAAAACTATCACGAACTTCCTTAGCCTCCAATGTAAAATTGTTAGAAGACACTCTTTTAATGTCTAATAACGCTCCTTGAAAATTCTCTTCATCTCTCCAACTACTCTCTTTCAGCATACCATTTGTAACACAATCACCAAATCCAGACGGGCAGTACATTTTCCTATCATCCATTAAAAAATTATGCAAGGCTACTGCTGCTTTTGTTATTTCTGTAACGTGTTTTACAGTGCCAATTATGGACCTGCGAAAGATTCGAAATCTGGATGCGCATATGCCAAATGTATTTTCTATTACTCGCCTAGCTCTTGATAGCCTGTAGTTGAATATGCGCCTTCCATCATTTAATAAATTACGAGGATAAGGTTTAACCAAGTTGATTTTTTAAAGGAAATGCTTCATCTCCAACGAAAACATAAGGGAAATTCACCTTATCATATCCACGAAAATATCTTGGTTGGGGGAGCTGAAAGAGATTTTCATTGATTGCATACCTAATATTTCCGCTTGAAAATACACCTGCGTCACTTTGGTGGCCACTATCACCAATATCAACTAATAAAAACTTGTAGTCTGCATCGCATACTGCCATTAACACTATGCTGTGGGTCTTTTTATAATTAAAAAAAGAGGAACCTCCACGTGCTGGGGCTTGCATTACCACATGCTTTCCATCAATTGCCCCAATACAGTTAGGGAACAGCCAAAGTTTCTCAAAATTTGCAGCTATTTTTTTCCCTTCTGCTTGCGTTGATGGACGTTTTAACTGTCCTGCTCCCAACAATTTTTCCCATATGGCATTGCATGTTTCGCTTATAATTCTACCAACTGTTGTAGGTCCCACGCGATAGCTGCTTGCTATGGTAGATTTTGCATCTCCAGTCACTAGATATCTTAAAGTTATGCACAAACGTTGATCAGCAGATACACTCATTATTTTTTATAAGCATAAAGTTTATAAGCATACTTAAGCTCACATGCTTAAAAAAATAAGCATATACTAAGCATATTTCCCAGCCTCGGAATTATTTTCCCTCACTTCAATTTCTGCCCAAATCAAGTGTAAAAAATAGTATCACACAAAGGACGAGGTTAAGTGATAGGAAACAACATTTTTGCATGAAATAATCTTTTGAACTAAACTTTGTACAAATAAATGGAATAAAATGTTTTACTCAGTCCGGAGCTAGCAAGACAGGTAAAACCTGAAAGTCATTCAAGTATCAGACTATGAAATGAGTTTTGAAATTAAGCATACGTTAAGCATAATTTCAGGCTCAAATTGGGAAAATCCTAAGCATATTGAGCTTAAGCCCAATTTACCCGTATGCTTATAAAAAATATTGAGTGTATGCTTTCACGTTTTAGATTCGATTTAGAAATCAATGGTGCCACATAAGATAGAAGTTTTTCGTATTTTTCAGGTAACATGCAAAATTGTTTAAAGAAATACTCGTGATCAAAGAGACGTAAGTAGTAGTAGGGAGTGAATATAACCAGGTTTTCGCTCCTCCTACACCTTTACCCCCAAAAACACCGCTTTCACCATTTCCACCACCATTTCATCCCAAAAAACAAGTAAAAACGAAATCATATGCTGATAATAACACATAATAATATTAAATGTAAGATACATGACGTCATCTGCCAATCACCAACACAAAATAATATTAAACATTAAATACTAACACAAAATAATATTAATGAAATCATATGACGTCATGCGCAATAGCGTATATTCATATTATACAGAATATGAGTAAAATTATTCAACTGTCCTAGAAAAATTGTTAGTTGGAATCAAAAAAAATATAAAGATGAGTTGGAGGCAAAAAAGATGGGAAAAATTGGTTGAAGAGGATCCACCAGTGGTAAGGTATGTACCGGACCAATTCAAGACCCAGGAAATGTGCAACTAGGTTGTTCAAAAGAACCCCTGGTATTCAAGTATTCCCCCGACAGGTTCAAGACCTGGAAAATGTGCACTATGGCGGTTGGAGAGCATCCAGGGATGCTCAGACATGTTCCGGATCATTTCAAGACTCAAGAAATGTGTACAAATGCGGCACAGAAAGCACCCAGTACCCTCGCGTATGTTCCTGATGCTTATCGTCAGCGGAAAGTGGAGAAGGATACTTCCTATAGTGATACTTCCTATTGCGTGGCATCCCGATAGAGCCGTTGATTGGTGTTTTTCTGAGGATGAAAAGGCAGACCTTGAGCTTTTGTGGGGTAAATAAACGATGAATGAACAATGTGATGAAACTGGAATTAATCTCGATCAATATGACAGATGTGATAAGTGTGAACGGAGGCTAATAATTAAAGGAAGAATGCTCTGTTGGCAACCCAATATGATGTATATAACGTATAATGGAGGTTGCTGTGTTTGTAAAATTTCTAGTTGAGGGTTCAATTTCCATAAATAAATGTTTAAATTTTATGGAAATAATATTGAAACCAGAGATTTTTACAGTGAACCAACTGTGCTCTATATTGACGATGTTCAAATTGAGAATATCGTGCTTAGTGATCCAATTAAAGCCAACAAAGGCAAGGATGAGCGCTTTGTCGTTGGTTATAAACATGACAGCAAAATATCGTCACTATTGATCATAACACCAAAAGGGCTGTATTCAAACAGTGCATCCAGATATGATGATGGCTCGTCGCTCACCATGTCATTTGATATACATCAACATCCAGAATGCTTCAGAATACCAAAGCATATTGACATGGATTGAGAAATTATATGGTAGTAAGTTCGCAAACTCACCTATTAAAAATGGTAGATATATTAGTACCAAGGTCAAGGAATGGGATAGCAAAATAACCACTGATTTTTACAACAAACTAGTACCTAAAAAGCAGCCGTGCGAATATACGGCTATCATCAAGCTATCCAGCATTTATCGACAGGGATCTAAAAATTATTTGCAGGTCCTTTTGGAGGAGTGTAAATACAAGCCTGTTCAACAACCCTTAAGGACACGACATCTTATTGATTCAGATGACGAAGAACCATTTGTTGTGGTATAGTTAAAAGTCGATAGATTTTGTATACAACTGCATACAAAATAAACAATGAACGAATTGAAAAAAGAAGCCCGAGCATTGGGTATTAAAGGTTACTCAGCCCTCAAGAGGGCTGATCTTCTCGCTGCAATACACCAAGTTAAATATATCGGTAATACAACACAAACCGATGGTCCTTATTGCAAGCAATGTGTTGATATTGTATCAATAAAGATCCTAGAAGACTACATCAGAGGCTTGGAAGCGAAACAAAGGCGAAATATCATCTATGACGGTGATTTTATGATCGATAAAGATACTGGTGAAGTGCTTGGTGTTGTCTAATGTTTTATACAAAATATTATACTATGAATACGCCGGCGGTGCCTCTAAATACCGCTGACATACTGCGCAGATTGAAGTTTTTTGAGCAGTTCATCTTTCGCCTCCTCACGCCCTTTCGCGACAAGCTGCTGTCGCTCCCGTTCATTTATAGATTCCACGATTTTGCGTGTCCGTTGCCTGACTTGCTCCTTTAGCAGCATATACTTCTGTTTCTCCTGCATGATTGAGCTAAACTCATGGTCGCTAATAACACCATTCTCCACAGCTTTAGAGATTAGGTCAACGATAGAGTTCAACTTGGTTTCCGCTAGTAGCCTGATGCTTTCATGCTTCTTACTATTGACACCTAACCTCTTTCCCGCATTCCGCAGACTGGCTTGTCCTAATCCCACAGCTATAGTGATGCCTCCCATTGCCACGGCGAATGGTACACCGATACCCGAGAGCATGCTACCAATACCAACGCCTGAAGTTATCACACTTACCGCTAGCAGCCCGTGATCCATGTATCTAACCCACGTATCATGCATTTTAAACTTTTTAGCGAGCTTGTCCCGCTCATTAATCTCAGCCCGCAGGTATTGTTCCACTTCTTCTATTTTCTTCAGTCTATATACTTGTGAACTGTCCTTCTCCGTACTCTCCAAAGGTGCAGAATGTAAGCTCGGATAAAGCTTTGTAATATCTGTCATTTATTGTATCAGAATATGCATGGTTATACCCACAAACGAAACGTTTTTATCATGGTGATATTCATCCGTTAACATAAAATTTAGCTGATCGGTCGAGCCCTTTAAAGGAAGGTAAACAGGGTTTTCGAAACTCCATCTCACCTCATCTCCCCAAGCAGTAAGCTCTTTAAGTGAAAGTATTGATAATATAGGTGATTTTCTACCATTAAGTAGGCAGACATCTTCATCGAGTTGGTGATAGGTCTCAGCCTCTGGTATACATCGGTCTTGTATAAGCTATCGTGATCGCCCTCAGTGAACATTGATTTGGTATCAAAATTATATCCCATAAGATCCGTCAGTGATTTGTCAACTATCGCAACATATCCTTTGCTAACTCTGACTTTACATACTCCATTTCTGAGTACAAAAAGTTTAATCCTTCCTCCCGCATGTTCGTTTACTATAGCAGCTAGATCTTCTATTCTATATAGGTCTTTTTCGATCCCAATAAGGGATTCAAAAGCCCCTACGCTAAAATCTCCATCATTGGTCGATCCGGGCGTCGCTTTGTAAATCTTAATATCATTATTTTTTTCGAAAAGATTTAACCACGTACCGCGGATACTGATGGATTTCAGGGCTATCCTCGTGTCCTGCCCTAAGTAGTCCTCAAATATCGTACGTTTCTCTATATCTATAACATATAGTTGCTTCATCTTTTTTTAAAGAAAAGACGAACATTTACTCGTATAATCCTAGAGTAAAGTACAAATCCAACAGAGGCGAGTGCCCTCTCGGCGTAAATAACTTGGAGCATCAGGACCTCTACGTAAGTACGACTGAACACATTTCCGTGGCATTTCCACAGTTCACAAAGTACCCCATCAAAGTTGCCACTAACCTGTTGAACGATCCTGTGAGTGTAAATTGAGAGGGACAAGCTCTGAATTATTGGAACATCCAAGTAAATTTCGCTTGCCATTGCGCTACAACGGCGTTAGGCATCTCTGCCAAGCACATGACTAGTTCCGTACCCCTCGTTAACTCAATTTTTAAATTTCATGTATACTACCATATGCGTCGTATCCTAGCGAGAATGAAGGTACCCATGCCATACAAAGGAGGCTTTTCCCAGTACGATAACCCCTAATCTACTTCTGGGTATGCTCAATTATGTCGCGAATACGGTGCGGATCCCAATGCTTTATACAAATTCAAAGCCCTGATATCATCGTAGACAAACGGTAGATGGTGGCCACAGGTTGATGGTGATTGGGCCAAGTTTATCATCCCCACTAGCCAAGGTCTGACATCGAAGGGCCTAACAAAGCAAGTGAAAGTATCCGAGTTTACGTGGTCCTATTGCTAGGGTCTCAAGTAGAGGCTAAAGCATCCCTTCTAGGGTCTGGTGCGGACAACTACACAGCTAGACAGATCCTCCTGCAAAAATTCGAAGCCATGGTTCAACGCGATGAAAATGTAGGTCAAGATATCACCGAGTATCAAAAAGTACTCCAGTATGCACGGACTCCAGTAAATTTCGCCGTGATGTCCAGCGTCTACATGCTCCCTTCAAATATGAACCTCCGCATTGGTAAAATTGTAGGGTATAACAACAACGTTTTTATCGCACCTTCTAATATAGGCGTAGGTGTGGAGATAGATCTGAATACCATGGTTGTCAAACATAAAGCATCCTTCACCATACTTCCGAGACAACATATAAAGAAAACCACGACGGATACCAAGGAAGACCATAGGCAGCATCCACCATCCTCCGAGGAAGCTGCTGTTCACGAGGATACCAAAGCCACGCTGGTTATGGTAGGAGTAGGGGTCATTCTAGCATATATTTGGCTACAAAAATAGATGTAATAGTTGTCTGGTAAGCCACTAGCTTACCAGAACGTTCCATACTTACTATCTCTTCCCAGCCTTATTCATCCTATTACTCACATAAGCCACTACGATCCCTACAGCTCCTGCAATTGCTAAATACTGATGCTCCGCTATAACTTCAACGACTTTGGCAGCTACCTTGAAAAAGAACGATACGATCGTACCAATGATTCCAGGAAGAGCTGCTCCCCCCCCTTGCCTGCTAAATATTTAAGGAACCGTCCGAGACGCTCCAGCTGCTTTCTCACAAACCCTTTGTCATCGGCACCTTCTTCTGTACTTTCTACGGCGCCTGCACTTCCTCCAGTGACGGCGAGCACGATGGTAGAGACCAGTAAACCAACAGCAGAAACGATTCTCGCGATAGTTATTCCCTGCTCTTTGAACAGGATCCTGAGTTTTTGGACCAAGGTTTTATCATCCCCCGCGATTTTCATGAGTGTATCTTTAATCGCCTTGAGCTGGGTATTGATTCCAGAGAGACAATTTTTTTCTATTATCGCCTTTCGATCATCCTTTATCTTTTCACGATCTTTCTTTTCTTTATCGAGGTCCTCATCCCAGATATTTTGCTGTTCCTCGGATACGTCGGACCCAGCTTTCTTTGCCTCAAGCCTCTTGATCTTGTCATCTGCCTTGGAAAGCTCGCTATCGTAAAATATCATCTTAATTTTCACTTAATTCAAGTCGTCCTGAAGCGTTCTAACATAGAAATGAAGCCTCCGTCTTTCGCGTTCGTCGAAAGCTTCAGTAAATGAAGTATCCTCCATCAAACTCTTTGTTTCATCTATAACATTCTCGAGTAGCGGCAACATTTCGATGTCATCAGCCTTCTCTTCAACGTGAACAATCTCGTTAAGAAGTCCCTGCGCCATATTTTTACTGCTTTTGTTTGGTGTCTGATAGTCATCAAACCCTATCGCTTTCATGCGTGTACTACCCAACAACTTCCGCAGCTGTCCAATAGTAGGAAAATTACCATCTTGCAACGTGAGTACTACTTCCGGTAGTGATCTTTTTCCCGTCACAACCCTCTTTACCACAAGCTGGCCATCCTTTCTTAATCTGAACCTATCGTAATGTGTCGCATCGGGCATAAACCCAATCCCATCCCTAAGATTCGTGTACAGGCTATCAACCTTTGATTTAAAAAGTAGTGTATCGGTCGACTCCGTACTCAACTCCAATCACCTACGCGCACCTCCCTGCTGTTGTCTTAGGCTGACATCAGTCTCGGGCCGAAGGGTCTCGCTGTCACTGCTGAACTCCTCAGGCTCGTCTGGAATGCCTTCCTCTGGCGTAAAGTCTCCTTTGTATATTGGATTAATAGGCATTTCTTTCAACAACCAGCCTACCTAAATAAATGAGTGTTTTTGGAAGACTAAACCCTTATCAAGTTATCAAGTCAAGACTATGCTCGCTGTCAAAGGCAAGAGGCAGCGGGTTAAAGTGAGTCATGTACCGTCCACGATTGGCCAGAATGAGGATCTCTATGTGGAAATACCAAACATGGGTCGAGACGATGTTATATTTCCTGGGAGTATTCGGCTACTATTTGATATGGAACTGACCGGCACGAATACTAAGCGTACTATTGTTAACAACATCGGAAAAGCCCTTGTGAGGGACCTTCGTATTACGCTGAATGTGAATGAGATCCAGCATATTGCGGATTATAATGTATTCAGTGTCTACCGTGATCTCTGGATTACGAAAATTAATAGGGAGAACAATCTGATTTTGGAGGGAATCAATCCAAATGACGGGACAATTCGCGCTTTACAGGTAAAAGCGTCTGACCATGTAGGAACAAATGAGGAGCGTGCTATAGCCGCGGCATACAGAAACACCTTTTGTATTCCGTTGGGGAAAATGTTCGCGTTGACGAGAGATCTTTCGTTTTATCAACATGGACTCTACGATAGGCTACAGTTCGTTCTACATTTCGCTTCATACGATCAAGTCATCAAGGATGCCAGTACACCAGCCGCGGCCTCAACGGCAGCCAAGGCAGCTGACGCTACATTTAAAATCTCTAACATTTCGCTCGAGTTTGAAAATTTAGTAAATGAGGATCTGGCGAGCGCTATGATGTCGCGAAACAGCCGCCTCGCCCTACCATAAGAACGAGTATTGAGGAGTAAAGTGGTGACTATGAAGAAAAGTGATACATCCTACAATCTCCAAGTCAATATCCCTGCTAAATCCTTGGTGGATATATTACTACTATTCGTCGATCCTGGAGTATCCAAGGCTTATGCGGGTGTCAATGAGCAATTCTACAATCCCAAAATTGAGAAGATTTCTGTCACGGTGGAGGGTGAGCCCAATGAGTTCTATTCACATGCTATGCTCCCTCGAGATCATTTGCAGCAGACCGTTTAATTATTTGGATGCCATGATAGTGAAGTGACTATAGGGCAGTTTTTCATCAAGCGCTATGCGCTATTCATTGATTTCAGGGCAACACCTGATCGCGGCCTACATGGTAGTGGGCGCCCCCTGCAGAGATTATCGGACGGTATAACCCTCCATATGACAAAAAAGGCAGATGGTACGGGGGACATCCGCTGCTACGTCTTTTTTATTATGGACGGCCAATTGAACGTCCTCGACGGTCAATTCCATAAGTCTCACGACTTATAAAATCACTTCCCTAACCACGAGGAACCTGTGGCAACACATACAAATCTGATGGAAGACAGCAGCTGGTTGTTCCAACCATGATCCACGTACTGGCATAGTGTAATCTCATATTCATCATCGTCACCATTAAACCGGATTGCTATTTTATAGTCTGAATTATCAAATGAGATAACCTCCGGATTAGAATTTTGCACCTTGGTGCGTGATATGATTTGACCCAGTTTGGGAATAACATGTTTCAATATAAAATACACGCTGGCCATACACTCGCCATCGCTGGGGTCAATAGTAACGTCTCCAATATCCACATCTGAAATGCTCAATCCAATGCCTAGGATGTGGGAAGATGTGTCTATATACATTTGCCTTAGCCTGGTATAAACATTTCCTCTTATGTCGCCAAGACCTGATGGTGGAATGACAATCTCTTCGAAAAGCCTTGTTTCCAATTCGTCAAACATTCCTTTCTTTCTCTATTTCTTCCTTTTCATCAATGGACTGTGAAAGGGCGCTAAAAATTTGCCAAATGCTGTATAAACGAGGATTCCAAGATCGGTCATGCTCTCCCTGATAATAGAATCATTTTCTAAGTCATGACTTATCAAGTGGTATAAGGTTACCGATAGTTTTGCTATATAGCCCAAGGGCGTGAGTGCTGATGGCTCTGGCTGTTGTTTCTCCCTTTTCCACCAGCTTATATTCATCATATATTTTCTCGATTACATCTCCCGTGGCTTTATCGATGAACACCTCAGTACATTTTTTAGGCAGCAAGTGTGGTTTTGACTTTCGAGCATCCTTGAGAGCTTGACGTTTTTCTATAGGTTTTTGCTCAAACGCTTCTGCCGGTGTATCTACAACATCCAATATTTCTGCTAAATTGTGAGCCATATTTATTAGACGTCTGTACCGATAGAAACAAGCAATGATTACTACGTATGGGAGGAGTATAGATATCAGTAACAATAAATACATTTATTTGCAGCTTTGTGTATAAAGGTGTCGGGAGACAACACCTTTGGATTAAACTCTAAATTACTCTGATATGCATCGATAGCCTTTCGACTGATTTTCATTTTTCCACATGGTTTGCATGTTGGTATAATGTAACGGCGCGAGCTGTATCTCCCCACTAGGAGGAACACCATTTTCTTGATATTTAATAGGGATTTTGTGATCGAATTCCCATTGACCTCGGTTTCCTCAGCACACCCAATCTCTAAATTGAGCTTGGATATGTCCAATAAATGTGCAGATACCACACCCTAGGTACTCTGTGGACGCTATCTCAGTGTCTCTGTTTAGAGCAACGCGAATCCTATTTAGAATGAGGGGATGCATATATCCAAGGAAATCGCATTCCTTACAATGGCCATGCTGTTTCCCATGGTAGCCTTTATTGCGTTCCCTTGTCGCCTTCATACCGTCAAGGCATTTGATTCACCATTTTGTCCATTCGCTATTCCGTTGGGTCTTAAAATTATCAAAAGAACAAGGTTTTTTACAGCTTGTACAGCATTTGGTCTCCTCCATTTTTTGTTGTATATACTATTAATACATACAAACTTTGGGACAATAGTCATCACTTATAATTCTAATGGCTTTGTATGAACACCATCCTCGAGCACTACCCTTTTATCATAGAACGCTGATAGCCCTAGTTTGTTTTGCTGATACGTTACCATTCCCTGGTTATGAACCCGGAAGCCCACATTTTTTGCATTATCCAGCTCTCCCTTCAGTGCTTTTATATATCTAGACCACGTCACTTCATTCTGTCTTTTGGACATACCTTTGCAGGAAAATTTAGTGCCATCTTTACCTTCGACGAAATAACACTTTGCGGTCAATGCAATCATCCTCGAACCAATGAATTCTTCTTTGAACAGCCTCCGGTTCTGCTTGAATATTTATCGGTGACTAGCCAGTTTTTAACATCCTCATCATACTGCTTG
This sequence comes from Hydractinia symbiolongicarpus, assembly GCF_029227915.1. Taxonomy (NCBI): domain Eukaryota; kingdom Metazoa; phylum Cnidaria; class Hydrozoa; order Anthoathecata; family Hydractiniidae; genus Hydractinia; species Hydractinia symbiolongicarpus. The sequence goes on from NC_079877.1 coordinate 19,779,677, forward strand.
ATTATATCAGGACGAACAACATCCCGTAAGTTATCTCCAGAGATTGCAAAATAAGCACTATCGGTATCCATGTACACATATTCATAGTTTTGTCGATCTACGTACCTATCCAGAAAGTCATAGTAATATTCGAGCATCCGCAGCTTGGCCAATTGATATACATTTATCCCGCATTGGTACGCTCCATTAATGGAAACGCCTTGTTTACTCCGTCTTACTTCATATGCGTCTCCAATTTCTTCAAGATCGTCCAGGTATGGGCTCCTCATTGCCGCATCTATTACCTTTTCATCCTTTGTAAATGTGGTATTGTTATGTCTCGCCAAGTCCTCTATCATTTTCCCATAAAACGAGTTCCCTTTTAATTTAGCAGTATCGCCAGCGATGCGCTTATCAGGGTCGTTATCTGCTTGGCGACGCGCATCCACGATTTCCTCAGGAAACCAAGCGAATGGTTTACCACGTGAGTACTTGAGTATTTGATAACAAGTATTTGATAATCTTCAACCCATGCTCTAGGTACCATATAACCAGGTCAGTACAAAGCAGGATCTTCTTAGCTCTCATCACTCCCAACAGCTTCTTGGTACCCGGAATACGTTTTCGTCCGGTCTTGGTCAAATACGCCCGCATGTGATCTGGAATGGCTTCATCGGATATCTCTTTGACCACAAATAACGGTGACATTTCGCTAAATTTGTCGTACAGCTCGGTGGGGACTTCGATATCAACTTGGGTAAACCCGAATAGCGATCCATCTAGAATGTCTCGCACCAGATCATCTATTTTTTCAGCAGGGTCTGCCATTTTTATTACCTTGTCTTTATCACAAGGGAAGTCCTGCAGTCTTTTTTGTATTGGCCTTGTCCATATACAAGACGCCAAGGGGCCTTATTGTTGTTATCTTTTGGTTCAAATACCCTTATGTTAATCTTGAATCGTTTGGCAATACCCTCCAAATCCACTAGCCTCGTGGCACGTACTTTTTACCTCTTTAATTTAGGTTTGTCATAGTATTCACGAGCTAATTTTAGGGCCGTTTTTGTGAGGAACTCTGTCCCTCTTTTTACATCTGCTCTCTCCCTTACAGCTAAGCATCTCCAAAAGCATAGATTGTCCGTTCTAGCATCCTCACCGTCCATGGCATAGATACATCTTTTTCCGCGCAACCAATCAGGTAGGGGTCCACATCCAAGTAGTGGTTCCCTCGTAGAAATTATTTTGATCTGAACGTGCTTGAATATTATTTTACTTTCATATGCACTTGGTGTTTCAATAGTTCTATCTGGTGGCAAGTAGGCTTTCGTCCAAAATTCGGCATCTTCCAGATCCAGGCGCTTCATCTCGCATTCATCCATAAAAGCCTCGATTTCAGCCATGCTTGATATTGACTTTGAGCTCTTTGCCTTGTGGTAATTGGACACATCGCCACCGCCCCTGTAAATCTCACAGCTAAAGCTGTATATTACCTTCACGCGCGTATCCACGTGTGATGTTATTTTTCGCATAATGGTATCTGTCAATGGCTGGTTAAGGTTTTTGTTGAACCGCCATGTCTTGATGCGGTTCCGCTCTTCTATCATTTCCGGGTCATCATCAAAAATGTTCTGAATATCCTCGATTACCTCTGAGTTCGTGGCCTGCTTCGATTCTTTCCCGAACATGTGTTTGAGGTCCTCAATTCCTTGATATTCATCTTCGATGGTGACCCGTTGGATCTCATCGTGGAGAGTTGGTGTTCCTGAAAATTGATCCCTGACTCTGTTATAATAGTAGCTAACGGTATCCCGAACGCTCCTTAGTTGCTTAGCGAGAGCTTCACGAGTTGCCGCTACTAGTGCCGACACGGTATTATATAGTTTACTTATTGCATTTTTGAACCAACTCATGCTTTATTATATACAGATTTTCTTTTCAAACAGAAAATTATGTTTGGTCAAGGATTGAATATTTTGGGAATTTCCCTTAACTCATATTCTGTATAATATCAGTATATACATTTAATATTATTATGTGTTGGTTATTGGCATTTATATTCTGTATTGTTATGATTTCACGTATGACGTCATATGATTTCGTTTTTACTTGTTTTTTAGGATGAAATGGTGGTGGAAATGGTGAAAGCGGGGTTTTTGGGGGTGAAGGTGTAGGAGGAGCGAAAACCTGGTTATATTCACTCCCTACTACTACTACGTAGATCTTTAATTAATAGATGGTATTCTCCTTTCTGTTTTCTTTCTTGGAAAATTTTTCTTACCCACCATCTTTTTTTGTATTTATTCCTTAACTTTCTTCTTTGTATGCGTCTCTTTAAAACTATCAAAAGTAGCAAAGTTCTAATGTTTATTGCAGCCATTTTGTTTACAATTTTTTTGAATGAAAATTCGCGCTCTCTTAGAAGTGGAAATCTTCACTTGGATGTGGATCGGATTATAATTTGATCCCATCCTGGTCTGATCCGGTCCGATCCAGACAAGTGGAAACCAGCCTTTTCAATTTCCAATGAATGAAATTTTGAAATGGGAAGAAAAAACGCCTAAAACGTCCGTGGGTTTTTAAGTTTAAACGCCTAAAACGACCACGGGTATGGTTACATGGACGACAAGTGGACGCTTCTTTTTCAACATGGTTAGCTGGATCAGAAGCACCTCAAGTGGCTAGAATAAATCAAAGCAATTGTATGCTAGCTAAGTTAAATGAAGAAGTTTTGAGTTTGGAAAGCCTTTCAGATATTAAAAGGATTAGAAATGCTGGAGGGAAGTATTGTTGCCACGTGCGCCATGTTGTTGTCTTAAACAAAACCTTCATCCTGCCTCTGCAAAAGACAATAAATACATTGCTTTAAAGTAAGTAATACTTCATATCTTTTAGTTTTTACTGCTGCTGGATTTAAGGCACTTTTGTGTCAAGAACTATTCTTAAAAGTGGTAAAGCACCAGATGTTCTTACAAAACGTGTGATTTAAAAAATCCCTTTCTTATCAAAACAAAAGGTTTTAACTTGACCTCGATCAAATGGATTGTTTGTTTATTAAAGCCCAATGCTAAACGAGATAACTGAGGCAATTTATGTAAACACTGTCTTGGCGGTCAAAAAATGTTTGGAGGTGTATGTTAAGTTTGGTATAGAGTATGGTAGTGGCTAGATGCAGCGCTTTTATCAATGCGGACATTTTATTTATTTGTATACACGTACTTGTGAGATTTTCAAATTTGTAATTAATTTTTTACAAAAATTTAGTGAATAACGTATGTAACTTTTTAG